>NW_024100077.1:0-145459 GCF_016545835.1 Crotalus tigris
GCCATTGGAGAAACTGGTGATACTAACTAGACACTTATGTGACCGCTGCAGTTTTTTACTCTTAGCTCTCACAGCAAGACTTCACAGTGGGAACTAGTCCCCTTTGCCATATGTCCCAGCCCCTCATCTTTAGAAGGTACTGATTATTCAATTACTGCTTGAATAATCCAGTTGTACCTATGAGTTGATTACAGCAACAATTAGTTGAATTAATTCATCAAATCAAGTGTTATCATCTAGTAATAAACAATAAAAACTTTAAAAAAAAAAAAAAAAAAAGAACTCGGTGAATGAGATATCCCCTAATGGAAAACAGAATCAGCATTTCATTTTTAACGCTAACATTTTGCTGAAATACATTTTGTTGAAATACATGTTGTGTCTATCAGGAAAATCATCTGCACATTGATGCTCCATTGATGCTTCTAAGGGAGAAAGGAAGTCAGAATCACCTCCTTATAGGTTTTGCTGGCACTGTTTTGTTCCAGGGAACAAAAGGAGAAACCTGGATATTGCATACAATGGATTAGTCACTGCTGCATTAGTGGCCAATTTAAACAGTTCCACTTGGCTGTTGAAACAGCTTTCCCACCCAGATTGATTCTGAAGCAGAAATGATTTATTTGGTACTTGGGACAGATTTTATGGGCTACAGCCAACTCTCTTCTCTGATCTTCAAGTGCCACTTTAAACACAACTCTCCAAGCCACCTTTGGTAGGGACCCGAAATCTGTGTTGAATAGTAAAATCAAAACATGCAAAACTACTTCCCTATGCCTAAATATCCAATTATAGGAAAAGAAACCCAACAGAAAGAGAAATTAGAGACACCGTCCCTAGCTTCCTGAGCATTTCAGCACTGTACTGACAGATTCATCTGAAGGACTTCAGGATGGCACTAGAAGAGGTAAAGAACTCCGCATTAAGGACGGAATCTGAAAGAAGTTCCTTTTCACTCTGGGTGAGAAGAAGGTTAACTCTGCCAATTCTCCCTCCTCAATTTAGCATATTATTTAAGTGGCAGGCTTTAAACACTGTGGAAATAATGTAGGAGTGCTTCATTCAAGCTGATTGGTTGACTTGAATTCCATTTTTGGCCTGAGATGCCCAAGTTACAAAGATGAGTAAAAAATTTCTATCAGAAAAACAAAACAAAACAAAACCTACCATCATCTCAGATTTCAGTAGAATCAATCAGAAAGCCACCCAAAGGACAGCTTATATGACTTCAGTAGAATGATCTCCTAAATCAGATTTAAATAGGTAAGAAAAAATAGCTTACTGTAATATTTTGGAATGCATAAAACTGTGAATGTCTTCTGCTGTGATCCTGTTCACCCTTTCTTTAGCAAATTGTGGGAAATGGTGAAATGTTTCCATCTTTTGCTGCCCATTCCAAGCTGATCAATAACCATGTTTTTGTTATTTTGTTTTGCTGTGGGTGGTGAAACTTCCTTTGTCTAACCAGATTGTCAATTTCATTGGCATGCAATAATTCCACTTCACTAGAATTCTTTATTGGCCAAGGAATTTGTTTCTGGTGCATAAGCTCTCAGTGTCCATACAAGTAACAGGGATAATCAGGATCATATACAACATGAAAATACATTCATCATAAATCGTGATATACAACACTTCATCATAAATCATAAGATGCAACACTAATTGATAGTCATAGAGTACTAGCTAAGCAAACAATATAAATCATACTAGGGTACAAAAAACCCCAAACAATATAAATTGTAAGATACAAGCAGCAAAGTTATAGTCATAAGAAGATATGGATAGGTAATAAGAAAGATGAGGAGTATCATAATAATTCAGCTTTACTAAGTATTGTAGTTGTAAGAATTAGTTGTAAAGCAGAGTGACGGCATGGGGAAAAAAACTGTTCTTATGTCTAGTCATTCTAGTGTGCAATGCCCTATAGCAGGGCTCCCCAACCCCAGTCCATGGATCGGTACCGGGCTGTGGCATGCCAGCAATCGGTCCACACAAACAAACAAAACCCCATCCGTGTAATGCAGGCGGCATACAAAACCCACTTCCTCCAGTCCACGGAAAAATTTCTCTTCACATAACATGCTTGTTTCCTCCGTAGTTGTTTTCAAGATGATGAACCCTGGAATTGTATAATAGCTTCCCTGAACTGTCTCTTGTTTCCTTTCCTTTGGGTCTTTCATTAATTTCTTTAATGTTTGAAAATGTGGAAGTCTGTTTCTTGCACTTCAATTCCAGGCCTAGTTAAAGGTGAGAACTACCAAAGCAGAGGGAGAACATATTTCTACACATTAACACTACAGCAGAAAATATCACTTCAGACAAATGATTGCATGTTAAGAAGGACGTTTGAAGAAAGATATTTGTAATAAAAAGTTTAAGTCCTGGGTCATAGAAGGACCATCCATGTTTTTAATTTTATGCCTGTGAGATAATCCTTTCCAAGAGACTTGTGCCTATTCACAATCTTTCATTGAGCAGATGATCAGTGTTATCTCATTTAGGGGAAACGAGAAGGAAGATAGGGACATTCTACTAGAGCCACCACATGTAAGTTTCATAAATTCAGATTTGTAGTTGGCAGCAATGGGAGGTAGAAAACCAAATATGGTAGCTCCAGTAGAATGCCCTATATTTTGCTATTTTGAATGGCCTGGTTGGTGACCAAGTCATGATAGTGTTGTTAGGCTCACTGGAATAAGAGAGAAGTAGATTTAGTTGAGGATGAGACGATCCTGTTCAGAATGGAAAATGTAATGTCTGTAATGACTTCGTTAAGTCTGAAGAGGAGTTTATTCTTTACTGCATACTGTTCCCTCCTTCCCTCCAAAATAATCAGGTTATTTTTTTCTCTATTATTTTAATTGTGATTTTATGTATTTACCTGAAGATTAACCTGGTTTTAAAACACAATTTACATTACTCCATCTGCTCTTACCATCACTGTATTTACATTGGATCTAAGACAAACTTCTATTGTTATAGTAATATGGTGTTTTTTGGTGTGGGGACAAAAACTGCCAATCATGATGTTTTGGGGGATCAGCCAAGATCTGCAAAATGCTGCTACATTCTGAGGTAAAAATTCAAGGTCTTGTCTGTCACCTTTAAAGTCATTCATTGCATAAGACCTGGTTAGGATTCCCCCCCCCCTATTATTCCTGTCCAAAAATAATCTCTGGATGAATTATTGTGTTTTAGAACCCATATTGTGGGTTCTAGGAAGCATACATTCTCTTTAGCTGCACCTGTCTTCTGGAACAGTGTCCAACCTGATCTCCATCTGCCTGGATACTGTTAGGCTTTTTAAAACTTGAAATAGCATGACTCCTTCAATAGGATCCACTTCCTGAGTGGGTTTTCTGACTGTCATGGTAGTGGTGGAGTTGATTTCTTTCTTCAGTGTGTTGTATAGGGTTGTTGTATTTTGGTTTTTGTTACTTATATCTATTTATTGCTTTAAACCCTAATGTGAATCTCTTGCAATCTGGGTTCTGGCTGTAAGATAGCATAAAGATGGTATTTATGGATGAACTCTGGTGGGCTCAGAATCCAGATGGTCCTGGTCCTTCTTGATGTCTCAATACAATTGATGATGGCATCCTTCTTGACCGGCTGATGGGGTTGGAAGTAAGAGGTACTATCCTTTAGTGGTTCTCCTCTTTTCTCTGTAGCTGTTTCCAGTTGGTAGTGTTAGGGGGGAAGAGGTCCAGCCCTAGGCCTCTGCTATAGGGTGGCACAAAGTTCAGCTTTTTCCTCACTTCTAATTAACCTCTCTGTGAAACAGCTAGGTGTGATTATCCATCAGCATGGAGTGAAGTTTCATCAGTCAGCTGATGATATTCAATTGTACATTGATGCCTCAGGCTGTCAAAGTGATGCTGTCAAATCATCTTCCCAGTGCCTGGAGGGTAGGCAGGACTGCATGGGGAGGAACCAGCTTTGACTCAGCCCTGACAAGAATGAGTGTGTTAGAACTACATATATCTGATTAGTTGTTATTAATAATTCCTTAATTACATTCCTTCAGGCAGAGTTGGTGCAATCTGAAGTCATTGCTCCTTCTTGAGGGGTAGGTGGCAATTGGATTTTTGCATGAACACATCTTGTGAACCACTTTGCCCATTCTTAGATCAGAAGTACTGCTTGTGGTTAAACATGATTTATTCGCCTCCCAATTAGACTATTGCAATGGGCTATATATAGGGCTGCCCTTGAAAAGCATTCGGAAGCTTCTGGTGATCCAGAAGGCTGCAACACATGCAGTATTGGGAACACCACAGTATATCACATAATATCTCTGCTATGTGAATTCCATTTGCCCCCAGTAACTGAGTCCTAGGTATAATTCAAAGTTGTCATGTTTAAAGTCCACATGTTATGGATCTTGTGTAACTGCCTCTCCCCAGTGGTTTCTGCCAGATCTGGCAAACTGGATATATTCTGGATCCTCCCATTGAGACAATGCCACCTGGTGGAGACTAGGAAGCGGAGTTCTACCTGGCATGATTGTATGTAGTAGACATTTTTTTTTAAGATATGGTCTCAACCCAGGTTCAGTCCCTAGAGCAGGGGTAGGCAACCTTGGCTCTTTTATGACTCGTAGAGTTGAAGTCCATGAGTCATAAAAGAGCCAAGGTTGCCTACCCCTGCCCTAGAGTTTCATCAGACAGATTAGTAGATGTCTAAATTAGCTAGCTAACAGACAGACAGACAGACAGCAGACTGATGGATGGACCAATAGATAGATGTTGTCTAATGTGACTCAGATGACTCAGATGACACATAAATCAATAGAAATCAATATCAGCATCATCTCCCATAAAAAGATTTGTGCTGCTTTAAAAGTAGTTTCAATAATTTGTCTTTTCACAGGTTATATAAAACAACAACAGAGAATTAATCAGGAATCACACACACGATAGAAACTGACTATAAATGAATTTGTGGTTGGATTATACAAAAGTGAACTAGATGCCAATTCCATCAATGATATAGATGGCTGGATGTCAGGATCAGAGAGATATGGGAAATAGTTGGTTTGCCAAACCTTGTATTTTGGTGCACGTAACTGTCCTCTTGGCAAACTGAAATTTGGATATGATCACCCCATTTTGGTGGAAGCATCGCTATGTGCCATTATAAATTTAAGAACAATCTTGATTAGGGCTATTGAAAGTGGAACCATGCTGAGCCATTTGGTGTAAAAATATAATGAGTAGATCCCAACCTCTATTGTCCTGGCACATTCAAGCATTCAGTGGCATCCATGTTGAAAGTTTTATATAAGGTAACAGCTGCTTTGGTCAGACAGTTAATTAAATATGTTAATTCTTCATACAACCAACAGTAGTGACAACAGATCAAACAGAGACATCATGACATTTCAGGGTTCCCTTATGTGCCCAAAACAATAGATTGGCCCGCCATCTTTCCTGCCTCTTCATGGAACCAAGCTCCTGCTGCCTTTAGAAATGCCCTTGTTCTTTGTATTGTGTATCGGATGGGAAATTGTCCAGTGGAGGAAAGACTGCCAATTGTCTAAACTCCAGATCTGAAAATGCTGTGGAATTGGAAAAGTACGCTTTTGTTAGTTCTGATGAGAGGGGATGGTAAGTTAGTATCTACACGAAGCATAATTACCTCTAGGATTACATATTGGACAACTTTATTCCAGGAGGCTGTTTTATGTTTTTCACATGAAAGGCAATCATAAACTTGAGCAGCATTTAAATATTTATATTTGGATTATACATGGTTGGATTTCAAGGAATTAACCATCCTCATGCAACATTTAAACTCGCTAAAGGTTTTGTTTTACATTTTGTTGGAGATGAATATAAAAATGTCATTACATCTAATTGTTCTTTCTTTAAACGATTGGCCAACACAATTGTCTGATGAGACAAAGGTGTTCATTGGTGTCAAAAGCTAAATTTGTTTGTCATACTATGTCACCATGCAAAAAAGAAAGAGAGTCACATTCAATTTCCTTATTTATTATACCATTTAGATGACATCACATGATGTACAATGGGACAATTCAAGGCAGGTATTCATGAAGAACCTTTTTGCATGTTGATAGACTGTATGTTACAGAATTAATGTCAGGTTGAAATTTTGAAAGAATATCTTTCTAAATAGTGACTGACATAAAAACTTTGTTACTAACTAATGCATAGTATTATTGCATCTGCCTTCAGTCTTCAATATTTTAGTCCATTTTTCCCCTCTGCTTTCCTTTTTTTCAAACAGCTTAAAAGCTAAAATTAATAGGAAACTCTTTATATCAAGAAAAACAATAACAAAAACAAAAGATTTTAATTATACTTATAAAGATCAGGACTTCTTCTTGTCTTTTTCATGTTTTTACCACACATGGAACAAAACTGACGTTTTGTAATCTGTTGCCTTCCTTTTCTTCAACAATTTGGAAAAATTGTCAAAGGCAACAGTTGCTTAGGGGCACAAAATGCAATACTATAACGATTTAGAAAGAATTTGGACTGCCCAAATTTAGAACAATTTACAACAGCTCAACTGCAAATCACAGCAATGTTGAGCACCCTATATATAATTAGATATTTTATTTACAATTTCCAAGACCTTAGGTAGGGCTTGCAGTATGAAGAAAAAAACCAACCATCGTTGGCTGTGACCCACAATTAGAGGAACTGGAATAATAATTTATTACATGTCTTTGCCAAGGTATAGTACAAAACATATCAAAACAATAACCAACGACACTATAATTAAAAAAATCATACCAATAAAATTAGCACACACTCCAGTAAATAAATATTAACACACAATGATATATTTGAAACAATATCCTGGGATAGAACCAAGTGTATAAACATCCACAATACTCTGGAAGTCACAGCTAAATTATAAAAGTATAGAATACACAAACCCTTCCTTTTTTTTAACCTACTAATCAAACACAAATCCACTAATCAATTTTTTTAAAAAAAAATAAATAAACCACTGGTTCTTAGAGTGTAATCTGGGGACTCACGATAACCACTTGGCTGTGACATTTTAGAAAATAGTTCAGCAGTGCTTCAGACCTCGCAGGAACATAATATTTTTCACATTTGGGGATAGGTTGGAAAAAAAGGGGGCTGCTGCTTTAGGAACTATGCTGACTATAAGAAATGGGCCTTTAAAGAAGCAGCAACAGCAGCATACAGTTTCTCCTCAGGCAGAAGAAAATCTGCTGCTTCAAAGGTTCATTATAGCTTTCAGATTGGCTACAGAAAATATATAGTGTTGTTCTTGATCATTTTGAGGGGTAAACAGGTGTAATCTGTAGTGTGTACTTTAGCTTAGGCAACATGTAATTAAACTTCCCAAAGAGTGCCTCCCTCCATGGATCCAAGTGGTCCCATGCAATTTGCAGCCCTCAGTTTTCCCAGAAAGTTAAATGTGTCCCTTGTCCAAAGCTGTGCTAGCAATAGTAGCTAAGACTTATATGCCACTTCCTAGTGCTTTAGAGCCTTCTCTAAGTAGTTTACAGAGTCAGCCTATGGCCCCCAACATTTTGGGTCCTCATTTTACCAACCTCTGAAAGATGGAATGCTGAGTCAACCTTGAGCCGGTCAGGATCGAACTTCTGGCAGTGGGAATGCAGTGTTAGCCTGCAATACTGCATTCTAACCACTGCACCACCACAGCTAGATTAATTAAGTGTGTGTCTCTGTAAGCAGGAACAGAAGGACTGGAACAGGTATTATATGAAGTGTTATGTCCTGAGCCTGTGGAAGCAGGCTTGGGGCATTGCAACGGTCCTGAGCAGGTGCAAGCTGCCCAGGACCAGACTGGCTGTCGCCAGCACGTGCGCGCATGCACGGGTGGTGGCGCGCCAAATGTTGCAGATTGGTCCGGGAATCGCCTATAAAAGAGGCCGGGAGATTTGGGCGTTGTCGCCGTCTTGTAACCAGTATGCTGAACAGAAATAAAGAAGTTCCTGAGAACTACAACTGCTTCTTGTGTCATTGCCATTTCGCAAAGGACGCAACACTGGCGACAAGGATGGGATTGCCTTACATCGACCGAAGACAGGTGTAAGCTTACCCGAGAGAGTCCTGAGCGGTAGGAACGGCGTTGACTCAGCAGCTACCTGCCAGTCGAGCGAGCATTGGGGGTAGGCTGGCTGATAGACCCTTCCTTTTCTACAAAAATGGCAAAAGTAGGAAGACTTTCAGAATTCGACATCTTGCATCCGGAAAGATGGGAGTCTTACGTAGCCAGGGTGGAAAACTATCTTAAAGTCAACCAAGTGCCCAGCTGGGCACGTACAAAGGACCTCTGTGTCACTGAAGTTAGACCCCACTGTCATCCCTATTAGAATCAAAGCAAGAAGGGTTCTTTTTGCTTTAAAGGGTAAAATTGACACTGAATTAGACAAATTGATTCAGCAAGGAGTCTTAGAACCTGTTGACTCCAGTCCTTGGGAGACCCCAATTGTCATGCCTCTTAAGGCAAATAGGGACATTCGCATCTGTGCAGATTACAAATGCACTCTAAATAAGGCATTGCAGCAACATGCCTATCCTGTCCCTGTGGTCAGTCATATCCTGGCCTCCCTCAAGGGGGGGGCGCATTTTTGCAAAGCTTGACCTAGCTCAGGCATATCAAGAGCTGCCTGTTGATGATTCTGCTGCTGTAGCTCAGAGCATTGTGACCCATAGGGGGGCATTCAAGGTAAAGAGGTTACAATTTCGAGTAAATGTCACTCCTGAAATTTTCCAAAGCGTAATGGAAAACACACTACAGGGTATACCAGGGGTTTGCCCCTATTTTGATGATGTCTTAATTGCAGGGGACTCTACACACAGCTGAGAGATTAAGGGCTGTTCTGCTGAGGTTCAGGAAAACAGGCCTCAAACTTAAGAAGGACAAATGTAAAATTGGGGTGCCTTCTACAGATTTTCTGGGATTCAAAATCGATGCTACTGGTATTCACCCTGCTGAATCCAAACTGGAAGCCATTATGCATGCCCCTAGGCCAAAGTCCAAGGCCAAACTACAGGTTTTCTGGGCCTTCTGAATTTCTATAACTACTTCCTCCCAAACAAGGCTAGTGTAGCCGAGCCTCTTTACAGGCTTCTGGACAAACAGACAGTGTGGCAGTGGTCACAAAAACACGAAGCAAGTTTCAATGAGGTCAAGGCCTTACTCACTTCTAACAGTGTGCTTGCACATTTCAATGAATCCCTTCCTGTGTGCATCGCTTGTGATGCTTCTCCTTATGGGGTGGGAGCCGTACTAAGCCACCTCAGATCAGACGGAACTCAGGTTCCTGTTGCATATTACTCCAGAACCTTGTCTTCTGCTGAGCGAAATTATGCTCAAATAGACAGGGAGGCTTTAGCTGTTGTTGCGGGAATAAAAAATTCCATGATTTTTTATATGGCAGGCATTTCACGGTCTTCACTGACCATAAGCCTTTGTTGGGACTGTTTACCACAGATAAACAAACTCCCCAGATCATCTCCCCCAGAATGCTGAGATGGTCTATCTTTCTGTCTGCCTATGATTTCTCCTTACTTCACAAACCTGGGAAGGAAATGGGCCATGCTGAGGGCCTCAATAGATTACCCCTGCCGGTAATAGAAGCTGACCCTGCACCAACTATCAATATCCTCTCCATTCAGGCCTTGCCTGAGTCTCCTTTAGATGCCAGGGATGTGGACGCTGAATCAGCCACAGATCTCACACTTTCACGTGTCCTTTCTTGGGTTTTATCTGGATGGCCAGAGAGCTGTCCTGGCACTGAGTTTCAGAGTTTCTGGTCCAAAAGGAACCAATTGTCCACCTTCCAGGGTTGTCTGCTTTGGGGAAGCAGAGTTGTCATTCCTACCTCAATGAGGACTAGGGTCTTAGGTTCCCTCCACGAGGGTCATCCTGGCATTGTACACATGAAGGCGCTTGCGCACAGCCATTTGTGGTGGCCTGGGTTAGATAGAGACATTGAAGCTAAGGTGCATGCATGCGCCCTGAAATGCCCCAAGCTCCTGTACATAGATGGGAGGAAACACAGTCTCCATGGTCTAGGGTGCACATTGACTACGCTGGGCCTTTTCAGGGTCAATTCTTCTTGGTCCTAGTTGATAGCCATTCAAAATGGCTTGAGGTTGTACCTGTCTCTTCCACCACCACTGCAAAGACTATTCAAGTACTGAGGGGGATTTTTGCTGCACACGGGCTTCCAGATGTCCTCGTGTCTGACAACGGCCCTCAATTCACTTCTTCCGAATTCCAAGCTTTCTTACAGGCCAACATGATTTGTCATGCCACCTCTGCGCCTTTCCACCCGTCCACGAACAGTATGGCTGAATGCATGGTTCGCATCACCAAGGATGCCTTGAAGAAAATTACCTATGGAGACTGGAATCACAGGTTGGCTGACTTCCTCCTTTCTTATCGCACTACACCGTCCACTTCTACCGGGAGGAGCCCAGCTGAACTTCGTTGGGGGCGCAAACTGACCACCAAGCTTGACCGGTTGCATCTGGACAGACTTCCTTCCACACTCACACACCCCAGGGCACCTAGACAACTGCTTGTGGGTGCCCCGGTTTGGACTCGTAACTATGGGCCTGGCCATTCATGGGTCCCCGCCACTGTATCCAGAGTCACAGGTCCTCTGTCTTACGAGGTGTCTCTGGACAACGGTCGTGTCCTGCGTCGACACATCGACCAGCTCCGCACTAGACGGGACCTTCCCACGGAGACTCCTGGGTCTTTTCCAGGGGGGGGAGGAGGACCCTTTAGGGCAAAGGGAAGAGTACGGGTTGCTGCCCATCATTAACGAGGAGGCTACAGACAGCCCATTCCAAAGTTCCACGAGTGCTCCAAACAGGAATTCACGGAGCCCAACTAGAACTCAGGCACCAGTGCCTACTCCAGCCAGGGAGTCACCCCGGGGGCATAATCACTACTCACCCACATCACTCAGTACTCCAGTCAGGGAGGATATCCGGGAGTGTCCAAACAAATCACACCCTGCAAGAGAGCTGGCACACATTCCCTCTAGTTGGCCCAACACTACCCCTGTCCCTAGAAGGGGGCAAGCATACAAGGAGGTGGTCGAGGAATCAAATCCCGACTACAACACCTCTGACTTCACTCAGGGAACAACTGAGTTTTGGGACAGCACTGAAAACCCCACAAGCCCGGGGACAGAACAGGAACAAGGGGAAAGACAACCTCCTGACGGGTCTTGGATGGACCTGGGAGGTTCTACAGAATCGCCCAACAGTGACAGTCACTTAAGAGGGCCAGAGAGCCTGCAGCTAGGCAGGACAACCAGGTCAAACAGAGAAAGAAGCCCTGGCCTGACGAGCCCGGTGGGCAAGCAAGCAGGCCAGGCATTGGAGCACAGTCCTTGGGAATCACCAGGGTATAACAGGGGGGACAGGTGTGCATCACCCCTCAGTCAAGGGGTACTTGGCAGGTACCCAGAAGTCAGGAGGTCACAGAGAGCCAGAAGATCTCCTAAGTATTTAGAAGATTTTGTAACTCTACTGGCAAAACAGAGATAACAGAGAACATTCCTGCACACATAGGAAAATAGAACACTGGGAATGATAGAAGCAGAGGAAATAACTGACACTAGGTAGTATGGGCACCACGCTTGCATTAGGTTGTATGTATTATTGTATGATCATAGTCTTAGCCGGGGGGGAAGGGGTGTTATGTCCTGAGCCTGTGGAAGCAGGCTCGGGGCATTGCAATGGTCCTGGGCAGGTGCAAGCTGCCCGGGACCAGACTGGCTGTCGCCAGCACGTGCGCGCATGCACGGGTGCTGGCACGCCAAATGTTGCAGATTGGCCCGGGAATCGCCTATAAAAGAGGCCGGGAGATTTGGGCGTTGTCGGCGTCTTGTAACCAGTATGCTGAACAGAAATAAAGAAGTTCCTGAGAACTACAACTGCTTCTCGTGTCATTGCCATTTCGCGAAGGACGCAACATGAAGAGTGTCTCTCTGCCTGAAAATATTGCTTGAATCACAGGACCAAGAAGGACCAAAACAGCAAGGCAACAATTGTGGCATCACAATCAAAGCCTTACCCTTTTCTACATGCACACAGTGTTGACTTATATAAGGCTTAGATCACAATGTTGCATCTGTTTTGAACCTCAGCCCCAGCTCTTGGAAGTCTTTTTTTTTATTTTTGGGTGAGAACATTTTCTTAAAGGGTCAATGTGGAAAACAATTCTTAAATTTACTGGTGGTGTGATTTATAACTGCAATTGGGATTGGAATTTCCACCATAATTTCTTGCAGTTGTAAACTGAGTCAGACCTGACTTTATGACAATTTTTATGGTGATTGTTACGTGAATCCAACTTCCCCAATGGGTGTTTTTTGATGGAAATCCTCAAAAACATGATGCCCGGACTGCAGAATGCTGCAACTGGTTGCAAATGCAAGCAGGTTGCCAAGTGCCCAAATTGAGATGACAAGCCCGCAAGGATAGTGCAATGGCCACAACAGCAAGTACAGGGTGTAAGTAGCTATTTCCAAGGCTGTTGTAACTTTGAACCATTGTTAAATGAAGAGTTATAAGTCAAGGACTACCAGAAACTGGATCTTAGAAAAAAATTATTATTTTTTTAAATCTGAAAGTTAAAATCCATGTTATCCTTCCAAAGTATACTTTTTCCATCCTGGAGTCAAAGAGGTGCAGGGTAGCTAAGTAAATACATACATATGATTGTCATCTCAACTTATGGGGAATATTGAACTAAACAGAGGTTGCCATCCCTACCTCAACAAGTTCCATTTCTGTCTGTACATATATCTCTCTGTGTTGCAATTTGCCTTCTCTTCTCTTCCCCTACCTTATTACTTTGATTCTATACACCATTCAAAGGCTGTTTTAGTAATGTAAAAGGAGGCTCAGAGTAGAGAAAAGAGTGGAGAAAAGAAAAAGAGAGGAGGATTTGAGTACAGTGGTAATATATGGTGTAAAATGCATGTAAGTCAGCGAGAAAGAAGAAAGCCTGTCATTGATTGACATCATGAAATAGAAACAATTGCTTTGGTGACACCCTATGTTTCTATACATCCACGAGTCCATGTTTAATTTACTACATATGGTTGCTTGTCTCCATAGCTACTCTTTCAGATTCATTATTCATTAAATAAGTGACGAATTTTCAGAAATGTTGCAGCCACATGGCCGATACAAATGCATTCTAATATTATTAACACGTTGCCAACTTACAACTCTTCGAAAGCTGAGTAAATGTTTTGACAAGACAAGGCAGCGAGAACAAATAAGTAGCAGCAGTCTTAGATGAAGTTCAGCCATAGCCCTAACAACTTGAAAGTCTTCCTGGCTCCGTGAGAGCAATCCCAGATAAATCGCTCGTATGTATGTGTGCATGCGAGAGACACAAATTCCTTTGAAAGTTTATAATTTCTCATGGGAAAACAGGGTACAAAAGTTACTTTTGCTCATAGAAAAACAACACCATATTTTCCTGTCAACCTCTGCTGTTGGGAATTTCAAGCTTCTTGTAATTTTTTTTTCTCCTGATTCTTTGTTGACTCAAGGGACCGGCATTTACAACATAATTTACTTTCAGCTTGTGTCTCTGTAAATCATTCTAATGCTCTGTATAACCAGTTAAAAAAAGAATCCCACTCACATTGGACTGACCGAGGGCACATTTCTTAGATTGCTCTCTCTGTGCGCATGTTTATGTGTGTCTGTGTGGGAGTGTAATCCCTCCCATTGAGTTTGGCAGGTTATAAAACACAAATCAAAAGATTGCAGAAAGGAATATTCTTATCCCTTTCCAGCCCATTATCCCTTCTTCCTCAGTGCTTTTTACCTATATTCTCTTTGTGCACCACACCTTGCAATTGGCCATTCATTCTCTGCTCCAAGTGAGGAAGTGTCGACTTGCCTTGAAGAACAGCAGTACACTTCTCTTCTCTGAGGTGCAGAGACAACACAATTTGCTTCAATAAAATGCATTGGATTTGTCCAGCTTCACTTGGCACTTGCAAGAATTGGAAGAGGCATGTGCCAATGTACATCTCATAATGGAAATGCCACAAGAGGCCAGGGGAGCTTGTTGCTTTGTGTAGCTACTTTGAGCAAATGCTTCACTTGAGCCCTCCTCAAAGAGATGGTTCTCTTTGGAGAGCTACAAAATCCTCAATTCTCAAGTTTTTGCATTCCACCATTGTTCTTTTAGATCAGGGGTTGACAAAGTTCGACTCAAAAGCCAAATCTGACCCACCATTCATTTCTGTATGATCTTCAAGATAAGAATGGACAGGTAGGTATATGGACAGTAGATCATCAGGCTCCTTAGCCAGGTTATGGGACTTGTCAGGCCAAGAACTGGGGGTATGGTGTCTTCAGCTGCAACCTCTTTGTTGGTGGGCCAACCTGTCCAATGTTGCTATGTTCCTTGGTTTGCCAACCTGCCAACTACATCCATGGAGGTGGAACAAGATCTGGCCTTTCACAGAAAACGTTTGTTGACCCTTGTTTTAAATAATTTCCACTTTTGCAAACATCACAGCTTCTGCATGCTTGTTGATACCCTAGTCTTATGAGAGACATTTCAAATCACATTAACAATATACTTGCTTACACAGGTAGTCCTCATTGTTTAGCCCTGGTTTCACTTAGTAATCACCTTGCTTAATGACCAAGTTGCCAGGCCCAGTTTGGTTTCAAAACCTGGATTGCTTGTGTTATACATATGATAATGTACTCTCGGAATACTTTGCAAACTTTGAGGTTTTCCAGACAAACATCCCTGCTTTTTTCAATTCTTTCTCAGCCCTTATCTCCTAGTTTATTTTACTAATATATTATGGGTTGGGTCTTCCAGTGTTATCTTGAATGCCTGAAACAAAGCTGTGAGAAATCAAGGAGGAGGAAGAATTGACAGCATCTACTAATTTCAGTTTTTGCGACTGTGGTGAGACACTCTCCACCAACTATATGCTCTGCAGGTCTGACCTTCTGTGAATGTAATGTGCACTCAAATATTATTCCGTTTTGTTTAATTATAAAGTAGAGATCTACAGCCCTTTTTGTATAGTTTTTGAACATATCTTTATATATTGCATATATTATATTTACATAATTTATGCAACGAGTACCACATAGGCTTTTTTGAGTTCACACACAGCCATTAGCATTTTTTGGCTTGTGATCATGATTTGGCTTAGCAACTTTATTTAAACATACACTTTTTTTTATGAAATGTTAATAACCCTACTTTATTTTATAGAAACAAGGCCGTCACATATGTAACTTTGTGTGTGTTTCTTTATAATAATGCTGGACTTGTTAGAATTTCCCACCAAATATGGGAAATCCCAGCTATTGCTTGAAGTCTGCTTTGGTGGGTCATACTGTTTACAGTCAAAAAGTTATTCCCCCCAAAAGCCATCTTGATATTAAAGATTGATACTGCTGAGCAACTGCAGGAGTCCCAGTGCTGATCTTGGGAATAACCTCCAATTCTGATTTCTTCCTTTCCTGGCTGAATGATGAACAACAAGAGAAAAGGCAAGCACCCTCTGTCCCTATTTGGAGCCTGTTTGTGCTTTAGCAGAAATGTTAATCAGAAAGAGCAGGTGTAGGTAGTCCTCATTTAGTGACTACAATTGTAACTAGTAACCTGCTGGGATACGGTTATTAAATGAAACCACAACAGTGGTTTTGAGCTTAGTTCAGCTTTCCTTTGCTTCACAGACCTTCAAACAGATGGTAATACATTCAAGAATGGGACACAATTTCTTTTTTTCCCCCCATCATAACCGTGAACAGTTAGTAAACAAGGAAGTCACTAAACAATTGTAACTAGTAACCTGCTGGGATGCAGTCATTAAATGAAACCACAACAGTGGTTTTGATCTTAGTTCAGCTTTTCTTTGCTTCATAGACCTTCAAACAGATGGTCATACATTCAAGAATTGGACACAATTTCTTTTTTTCCCCCCCATCATAACCGTGAACAGTTAGTAAACAAGGAAGTCATTAAACAAAGACTACCTGGGTGCCTGAAAAAGCCAGTTAGTTCAACCCTGGAATTGGAAGAAGATTCAGTCTGAACTTTCTTGTTGAAAAGATTTGCCTTGCTTAGTCATAGGAAAAAGGGAGAACTCCAATTCTCACCATTGCCCGGCCTGATGAAAGCTGCATCCAGCCCGCTTGAATATTCAAGCAGATCCTTTGTAGCTGGATTATGGGGTAGGACAGGATGTCTTCTGAATTAACTTAGATTGATTGCAAAATAATAGCCAGGGTAGATCAGCCCAGTATTTGGATGGGAGACCATCAAAGAGTCATAGGACTGTAAGTTGAATTAGGAAGTTGAAAATAAGCATTTAAGAAGCCTTGTTGAAAAAGCATTGTTACCTTCTTTAGCAGATTTCTTTCCTCAGGTATCAGGTTACCTTAATTATTAAAAGTAACATATTAAAACTGTTTAAGTAAAGGCTTGAATGATGATCTATATGCTTATTTGTATAAGTAGTTAATCTTCCGATAATGAACAATTTATTAGCAAACCACAAGATCAAACTTTACACGTCTGCTATGCTTTTGTTTAATTTCAGTCAGTTGCGTGGGTTTGCAGGGCTGTTGTATTTTTATTTAATATTTTGTGTTACCGTTGTATTGGATTTTTAAATTTTCTTAATACATTTTAGAAATATAAAATGAAGTCAATATATCAACAAAAATTGCCAAGAGAATGACACGAATGTGCCCCTACACAAAATACAGCCCGGATCAAAGGAAACTTTGCCTTTTAAAATAAAATATGTATTTTGCTTTGTGAAGTGAAAGATGCCTTTTTGGTGTGTGCCTGCTTGCATTTTTCTTTGAAATAGTGTAATCTAGCTTTATGATATCTTTGCAACTTCGGTCATCCAAAAGTAAAACATAAAAGGACAGAACTCAAAAGCATAGCGTTTTAGCCCAAACAGGATACACTTACTTTGGATAGGACCGTCCTTTTTATTTTATTTTTAAGTGATTGAGTTATAGTTTTGGGATTTTCCTAGTTTTCTAGTTTTCAAGGACAGTCAAGAATACTGTTGCTCATTTGCAAAAGGGGCACCAACTGTATCCAAACTTGGGTAAATGGCATTACATTTTAAGCAATATCTTAAAATAAATTTAAGCAATATATTTCGGCTGTTTTTTTTTAATCCCATCAGAATTGGTCAATTTCTTTTAGCTTTTTCCTTGCCACACTCTGAAACACTCCATGATTATTACTAAGGATTATTCGGTTTTACATTATTCCTAAACGACTTGAATATCGACTGAACCCTAACCTTTTATAATCACAATGGGGATTTATTACTGATTTTACAATGTACATTGGAATCAAGATCATAAGAATGGAGTAAAAAAGGAATAAATCATCAGAGACTAAAGTACAACCTTCAACTTAGTACATTATGGGGATGTGCTCATCTGGGAGTGGCACTGATCCAAATGATCATTAAAAATGCCAATAATAGTTTGCAGGGGTTTTGTTTTTTTGGTTTTTTTTTTTTGTTAAAAAGCAAAGCAAATTAGTAGAGTACCCTGTCAAAGGGAGTTCAAAGTGAGTCTGCTTTCCATGCTAATTCTGTAGACTGGAGGCATAAATGGTAAGTTAACCTGTTTCTGTTAACTGTCCTCAAAAGGAAATGTAACACAGGTGGGTCTGATGTAGTCAAGATTAAAGGTTTGTCTGCCCATGGCTTAGTCACCACATTAAAGCCCTTTTAATGAGGTTTGGGAAGATAATGAATGCATGTCTCTAATTCGCTGTGGAACAGACAGTTTCACCCTACAGTGACCTCTCTGCCACAGGTAGCCAAAGCCATATTTAAGGCACATATTTTTTTCACATCTCACAAGTTGCTCATACAACACACACACACACACACACACACACACACACACACACACACACACACAAAGGTTTGCAAGACTACATTTCACTTTCCCCCTCCGCATGTGGTCTGTGAATACAATTGCCTTCACTGATAAAGTTGCTTACATTTCAGAATCATTATTTCAGAATATCATTATATAATGATAGCATTATATGATAGCAGTATTCCAGTATTTGAGAGGCTGCCAGAAGGAGGAGGGGGTGAATTTATTTTCCAAAGCAGCAGAAGGCAAGACAAGAAATAATGGATGGAAACCAATCAAGGAGAGATGCAACCCAGAATTAAGGAGAAACTTCCTAACAGCGAGGACAATTAACCAGTGGAACAGCTTTGCCTTCAGATGTTGTAGGTGCTTCATCACTGGAGGATTTTAAGAAGAGACTGGACAGCCACTCATTTGAAATGGTATAGGTCTCCTGCTTGAGCAAGGGGCTGGACTAGAAGACCTCCAAGGTCCCTTCCAGCTCTATTCTGATTAATTATTTATAAGGAAATAAGTCTCCTTCCAGGATTAATTCTATTTGCACATTTATCCATAAATCTGTTTTCTGCATTAAAAAAATAAGAACATCTGCACAAAAAGCACAGGAGTGCTGTAGGTACGTATTCTATTTATATTTTTCTCTACTTTGAGAGCTGGTGACACTTTCAAAAGATGAAAGGGGGAGGAGTATCCTCAATTTTCCTCAGAAAATGAAATTTGTGAGGAAGTAAGGCTTCTATTAATCACTTATGAGACTGGTCTTTCTCTCAGGGAAGGTAATAAAGGTGGATAAAAGTAGATAAGAAGGGCAGCGTAATTGTGGGAGTCATATCACTCTCAGCTAGTGTGCTTAAGGAGAGATGGTGACCCCTGGAAAAAGTGGAGTCTACAAGAACTATCAATTCATGATGTCCAAACTGGAACTAAGGCCATTTAATTTTATTAATGATTACATTTTTATCCCACATTTATTATTTTATGAGGAACTCATGGCGGGAACATACATAATACTCCTTGCTCTCCCTATAGTCCACACAACAACTGTGAGATGAGTTGAGCTGAGAGAGAGAGAGTGACTGGCCCAAAGTCACCCAGCTGGTTTTCATGCTAAGGTGGGACTAGAACTCACTGTCTCCTGGTTTCTAGGCTAACACCTTAACCACTACAACAAATTGGCTATGATGTGAAGATCCACGGGATTCTGATCCAGAAAAGTCAAGACTTCTATTATTCTACAAGCTTAGCCATTCACCAGGAGCATTCTTTCGAAAGAACGTATTATCTATGTTTCAAAGTAGCCCAACTAAAAGCTGATCAAGGATGGGGTTTCTTCTCAGTTCACCTTGCAACTGCTGCCTTCTCCAGCATGATTGGATGGAGAACCCACAGATGAGTTGTCTTAATCTATCTGCTCCAATTAGACTAAGTCTGAAATTTTTGTACCACCCCCTCTGTGCCAACTGCACCCCAGTTTTAGACTTAGTCTCTTTGCTCTAAGACGCATTTTTTCTTCGCTCCTGGAGCAGAAGACTGTGTATTCCTTCTCTTATTCCTGTTAGATTAGTTCTAACTTCCTTTCATTAATTGATTTTTGACAATATTGAATTTTTCCAGTGATCATTCATCCTCAACCTGCTGCCTAGCCAGGCTGACAGGTTGACATCTCCAGACCCTTCCCTTCGGGGGGAAAACCCCCTTTTTTCCCCTCTTCTGAGAGCTTCCCACCTTAAGAGTCAAGCTCGAAATTGATTCCAGAAGCAAGGTAAACTTCCTACCAGGGGCCATTCCTCTGCTTCAGAGGCTCCGATTCACCAGCCGCTGCCCCGACGATCTCCCGACTGCCAGCTGATCGTCGGAGGACGCTAATTGCACTCGCTGACTGCCTGCGGCTCCGAAAACGAGGGTAAGCTTGCCGTTCGACTGGGGGGCTCCGCAAGCGGCGACGAGGCTCGTCAGGCCTGGAGGGAGCCTTTTCTAGGTCCCTCAGCCTCAGCAGACCACCCCGAGCAGCAGGAGAAAGTTTTGGGCATGGACCCAATTTTCGAAGCCTGGAGGCCTTATCGGTCCTCGGCCAGCCTCAGCGCTTCCCAGCTGACCTAATTAACAGCCATCTGCTGCGTTAGGAGCCCAGGCGACTCTTTGGAGCGAGGGCTCATCGCAGCTTAGGCCTCAGGCCTCAAGGCCTTCTTCTAATGGCCATTTTTTGGGTGCGAATCTGGCAGCCGGCATTTTGAATTGACTCACGGCCGCCATTTTGTCACTGACTGAGGCCCAGACTGCCTGCAGCAATTCCAGAGGGCAGTTTATGTCTACCTGGGGCAGAGGCCTCTTGATTTGGCTACGATATCACCACACAGACTGATTGGGTTGGGGCAGGCCAGCTCGTTCCAGAAGGATGCAGTGCCTACCAAACCCCCCATTGCCCACCCCCCTCACTGGGTGGATCATCCCTGCGGGCTCCCTTAGTAAGTTTACAACGCTGAGGGGGGGCGTTTTTGCTAAGGTTGAGCCCAAAGCAGATTCGTCATGGCAGAGAAGACTACCAAAGAGCCGGCCAAGAGGAAGCATCCAACAGAGGCAAGTGGAAAAAATACCTCCAAGCGAGCCAAGCCAAGCAGGGAAACCAATAATCCACAGATGAGGGAGGAGGAGTCCCAAAGACTGAGGGCGGCCTCCCCAGGTCAGACGGGCACAACGGGAAGGTCCATTTTTGAACCCCTTTCCTCACATTGTGCCTCAGCCCCAGGGGCCTGGTCTCCCCCAGGGGAATTTCCCAATCAGAATCAGCCACAAGAGTGGCTCCAGGAATGGGTGCAACTGGCCAGGACACACTCAATTTGGGCCCCCAGGCCACATTCACCCCCACTGCAGCAGGGCTTCGCCCTCCTGAGAACCAGATTTTGAATCCGGACTATCTTCAGTCCATGATAGCCCAGGCTGTGGCTCAATTTATGGCATCCAACACCCCACAGCCACCCCCCCCCATCCATGTATCATTCCCAATCTCCAGAGATGATGGATGATCCTTCATCTGATCTGGAATCAACAGGGGCTGAACCATCAGGCCTGATTTTGTCAGAGTAGGAGGGCATCACTCCATCTGACCCCACC
Source organism: Crotalus tigris (assembly GCF_016545835.1). Lineage (NCBI taxonomy): Eukaryota > Metazoa > Chordata > Lepidosauria > Squamata > Viperidae > Crotalus > Crotalus tigris. Next base: position 21,039 of record NW_024100077.1, read on the forward strand.
CCTCCTGTCGGTCTCTTTGACCATTCACTCTTTAATTCCCTGCTACTCAAGGCCTGCACTACTGCAAACCTCCCTCAAGAGCAGGAGACCCCACCTACAACATCCAAAGATCCTCACGCCATATATACCGAGCCCTCAGTCTCTCAGAGCCATATTCCCTGCCCTTCCCTTTTTCTGAATATAGTTCAAAAACAATGGGAGAGTTTAGGATCCCTCTCAAGTCCGGGTGCCGTAGAGAAGACATTATTCAATGTTGCCCCTTCCCTGACCTCCCTATTGGAGATTCCTGAGATTGATGAGCCCTTGAACTCATTGTTTCCCAATGCTAACATCCCTGGGGATATAAATGAGGCACTTAGGGCAGAAGATAAAAAGATTGAGTCCGCATTACGCAGGTCCCACCTGGCATCAGCCTGGGCAACAAAGGCGGCAACATCCATGGCCTTCTTTGCCAGGGCTTCAGTCCTATGGCTACGGGAGCTCCAGGACATGATCCCTCCGGACCAGCTCAGAGCTCACCAGAATCTGGGTAAGTTAGTGGCCACGTCTCAGTACCTAGCCGACACTTCCCTGCACATGGCCAGATACACTGCCCGGACCATTGCGGCGGACATCTCAGCACGAAGGCTCCTTTGGCTCAGGAATTGGCGAGCAGACACCAAGGCCAAGTGGTGTCTGGCCTCTAAACCCTACACAGGTGGACATCTCTTTGGTAAGGCACTAGAGCCATACTTAACAGAAGGTAAGGACAAAAGTAAAACTTTGGTTAATTCAACAAAGAAAGGAGACAAGTGCTCAGGGAGCAACATGTCGCAGAGTAATTACAGAAGGCAGCCCTTTCGGCCAGCTCCATCCTGGGACTGGGCCCAGGCTTCTCGCTCCTCCTTTCAGAGACAGGAACGACAGCAAGATCGTTCAGCATACAGAGGCAGATCACAGTTCCAGACCAAGCGGTCCTTTCGAGGCGCAGGGGGCTGTTCCTTTAAACGAGGCAAGTGATCTCGCAGTCTCACCTCCCATAGGAGGCCGGCTGGCCCTTTATTCCAGCACTTGGGCAGCCACCACTACAGATGCATGGGTGTTAGACACTGTCACCCAAGGTCTGAGACTAGAATTTTGTTCCCAACCACCTGACAGATTCCGCTCTTGCCCTATTCCAATGAGCAGGACCAGAGCTGATCTTATGTCAGAAGCCATAGCTCATTTATTACAAATACAAGCAATTGAACCAGTACCACAAGACCAAGAAGGACGAGGGTTTTACTCAAACCTCTTCGTCATTCCCAAGACTTCGGGGGGCTGGAGGGCAATCTTAGACTTAAAAGGTCTAAACCTTTACTTGAGGTATAAGAAGTTTAAGATGCAATCACTTCAATCGATCCTGGCTAGCATCAGGCAAGGTGACTTCCTTACCTCGATAGACCTGACTGAGGTGTATTTGCACATTCCTATTTTTCCTGACCACCGCAAGTTCCTCAGATTCAGTTATGCCCGACGACACTACCAGTCCAAAGCCCTACCATTTGGCCTCTCATCTGCACCGAGAGTATTTACGAAGGTACTGGCAGTGCTCGCAGCCCACCTTAGACAAATTCCCATCAGAATTCAATGCTATTTAGATGACATACTAATTCAGTCTTCATCATTCCAAAATGCTCAGTGAGACCTCGCCCTAGCCATCAAGGTTTTTCAGGAGCACGGTTTTTCTGTTAATTTCCAGAAAAGTCATACCGTACCAACAACTCGGCTCCTCCATTTGGGCGCTGTTATAGACACAGACAATTGTATGGTCTACCTATCTCAGGACCAACAGAACTCTATTCAGACCCTTGTACGTCGGATCCGAAAGGACAGAGTAATCTCATTGGCATCCCTATCACAACTACTGGGGAAGATGGTGTCCTGCGTACAAATTGTGCCATGGGCACGTCTCCATGCCAGAGAATTACAGTGGCTTCTCCTTCCATTTCAGAGACTTCACACCAGCACATCCCACCAGAAGGTCCGAGTTCCACGGTCGATGTTGAACTCCCTTCGATGGTGGGACTCTCCGGCACTGTCACGGGGAACAGAATTCAAAGAACCAAACAGGATCACCATCACCACAGATGCAAGCCTATTTGGGTGGGGGGCATACCTCCACACACACTGGGCTCAGGGTCGGTGGTCCAGGCAGGATCTAAAGAACAATATAAACTGGCTGGACTCAGAGCCATACACATGGCCCTAAAGAGATTCAGCAGCATAGTACAGGGCCAGCATGTCCTGATTCTAACCGACAACATCACAGCCAAGTCCCATGTCAACAGCTGGGGGGGGGACAAGGTCCAAGCCTCTCATGCAGGAGGCAAAATTGCTGGGGTCTTGGGCGGAACTGAATCTTGCCTCCATCAGGGCGGAGCACATATCTGGAGTGGCCAACCAGCAGGCGGACTCACTGAGCAGAGCCATCGTGGACCACTCCGAATGGCAGCTGGATCCGAAGGTGTCCAGAGAGATCGTGGACAGGTTTGGTTCCCCAACCTTAGACCTTTTTGCCTCCCCAACCAACTCACAACTTCCCAGATTCCTTTCATCTCCATCAGTGGAGGGAACAGATGCGCTCCGCAGTCCCTGGCCCAGGGAACTGCTCTATGCCTTCCCTGCCCTGCCGCTTCTTCCTGCCACAATCAGGAAGATCCTTCGCGAACGAGCAGAGGTCCTCCTGATTGCACCGCATTGGCCGAGACGCTCTTGGTTCGCCGACCTGATGGATCTCTCCACATCCCCTCCATGGAGGATCCCAGCAAATCGCATCTCCCTCATTCAGTTGGAAATACGCCATCCGGACCCTCAATGGCTTCAGTTAACCATCTGGCATTTGAGAGGCAGGCCTTAGGCCGAGACTCATATTTGTCATATGATTCAGCAATCCAGGCGACCCTCGACGAATAGAATATATGATGCCACGTGTAATTGGTGTTCGGTTCACAAAATTGACCTTTTGACGGTTTCAGTGACAGTTATCTTGGAGTTCCTGATGGATGGTCTGGACAAGGGGCTTTCCACAAGCACCATCCACAGGCAGGTAGCTGCACTTGCCACAGTTATTTCCTGTGGCAATGAATCCTTAACACATCACCCTATGATACGCTCCTTCCTAAAGGGAGCTAACAACGCCAGACCACCAACTGTACATAGATACCCCTCGTGGGATCTTCATCAGGTCTTACAGGCTCTTGTTTCACCACCCTTTGAACCTATTGACACTTGTTTGTTCAAACAGTTATCAATGAAGGTGGCATTTCTTGTTGCTGTAACTTCAGCCAGAAGAATCTCTGAACTGGCTGCTCTTTCAGTGAGGAAGGACCTGTGTACTTTCCATAAGGACAGGGTAACCCTGAGGCTAGACCCCTCCTTCGTGCCCAAGGTTAATTCCTTGTATATAGATCTCAGGAAATAGTTTTGCCGGACTTCTGTCCTAACCCATCTAATGATATAGAGGTTCAGTGGAGCAAATTGGATGTGCACAGGGCTTTATATTGTTATATACAGAGAACCTCATCCTTCCGCAAATCAGAGGCTCTGTTTGTGTCCTTTCACCCTTCGTCACTAGGACAGAAGGTTTCTTCATCCACAATAGGCAGGTGAATTAGAGCTTGTATTTCTCTGGGATACCAGACTCAGTCACTGCAAGCTCCTAGGCATATCACGGCCGATTCCACCCGGGGCGCAGCTACTACAGCTGCCTGGTCTACCCAGGCCTCCATAGAGGAAGTTTGTAGAGCAGCAATATGGGCATCGCCCTCTTCCTTTGTCCGTCACTACAAGATGGATATATATGCCTCTTCTATGGCTTCATTTGGCCACAAGGTTCTAGAACACGCATTAACGTTGGATGGGACCCAGGCCCAATCTAATTCCCCACCCTAGGGACACAGAGCTTTGGTATGTCCCATCCGTGGGTTCTCCATCCAATCATGCTGGAGAAAGGGGCGTTGTCTTACCTGAACGCCTTTTCTCAGCATGATGATGGAGAATCCACTCCCTCCCATAAGGTCAGTTGGCCTGGTTCCCATATTGATCAGACGCATCGGACTAAAGTCTGAGTATCGCCTTAGCCTAAAACTGGGGTGCAGTTGGCACAGAGGGGGTGGTACAAAAATTTCAGACTTAGTCTAATTGGAGCAGATAGATTAAGACAACCCATCCTTGGATTCTCCATCATCATGCTGAGAAAAGGCATTCAGGTAAGACAACGCCCCTTTCTCATACGTGTCAATTTGTTACGATTTTTTTGTTTTGTAAAACAATACCAAATAATGGTGACAGTTGCTAGCTCTCTGTAATGTGTGTGAAGAGAGTTCTTGGGCAAAACCCAGGGAGGTGAAGCCAACTCTTGATCTCTCCAGTCTCTGACCTGATTTGACTTTTTTCTAGCAGCCTCCTTTCCCACATTGTCCAGTCATCAAAAGCATTTAATATTAGCAATATTAATGCACAGTGGTGGTGGGGGGGTAATTTTCTGAAGAAGCAGAGGAGGATTACCTGCTCTTTCCTATTTCACCAGGCAAGATTTCAAAAGGGATCTCCTTGGTCCATATTCACTTTATGTCTCACCTTTATTCTTTTTATAAGTAATTCAAGGCAGAGAACATACCTAATTCTCCTTCTTCCTATTTTTCTCACAACAACAATCCTATCAAGTGAGTAGGAGTAGGAGAGAGAGAGAGAGAGAGAGAGAGAGAGAGAGAGGAAGAAGGAGGAGGAGGAGGAGGGGGGGGGGAGGGAGGGAGGGAGGGAGGGAGGGAGGGAGGAAGGAACTGGCCCAAAGGCACTCAGTCCTTTCATGTCTAAGGTGGAACTAGAATTCATAGTCTTTTGGTTTCTAAGCTAGCATCTTAACCACTAGACCTAACAGCCTCTTAATTCCTCCTCCTCCACTCTCACACCTTTCTTTGTCTGTTGATAGATCTTGCAACCTGTCATTCATTCTAAGAAGTCAAGGTGACATAGAACAGACCAAAGTCTAAAAATAGCCCACCAGACTTTGAAATAGTTAATAAAGCAATATCACAATAAAAAAAAACATCATCACACATATCCGCCCCATCTCCCAGAATTTAAAATAGCAGTACAAAGCAGAGCCTTTAGCTCCAAATACTTAATTTCATAATGTACATCCTTATTTTATAAGTTATTTTAATGGATTCTTGAGTTGACTAATGTGATGTATTATTCAGGAACAGTAAAAACTGGTGAATAATTAAATGCTGATCAATGTACTGGCCTGAATGTTCAGGTCAGGGCAATTTGTATCTGAATTTGCAAGTGTTTGAGACTTTAAGCATCTCTGGACACAGCTAGACGTGCTTCATAGATTCAGACTGTAGCTAAAAGGCCGGTTTTAAGATATGCTGAAACATAGCTATATGTTTCATCAAATCTCACCCTAACTGATAAAAAGAAAAAATATGTTTGCTTTCATTTAGTTTCTCATTTATCTAACCATAACTTTGTTTTAGCTTTTGTTGTACTACAGTTTGTAAATTTAGCAAAAAAAAAAAAAATCTTGTTGGAAACTGATAGGCATTTTGGTCTGCATTTACCCTAACATATGCAATTTGGGGTATACTTTTCCCAGTGGTAACAATTTATGCAACTTTTTTCCCACCCTAATCCATTTTTGTATATTCTTTCTCCAGATAGATGCATTTCTTTGTGACCGCTTTTCTGAAGATGCAATTTGATGCATGTTTTTTGAGTTATGATCCTGATTGCAAATGGTTGAGAAAACATTTGTTTGCACAAATATTGTCTGATCTATGAATCAGTCCAGGAGGTTTGAACTGGCTATATTTGTATGAAAATTCAGATAAATGCATTTCTCCTTCATAATTATTAGCTGCTCAGTTCTGTCAAAATGCAGTAAAGATGGTGTGTTTTCTACAATATTCATAAACCTGTCATGCTTTGTTCAAGACATAAATTAAAACAACATCCAGTGCAAATTGTAGCGGATAAGCAAAACTATCACTAAAATGGTTTCCAGGAGTCAGAAAAGAAAGAATGTTATTATTCATTGTTTTTAATATTCACCTGAAAACCTCCACTTGGGATGTTTTGTTGAAATACTTATAAAGAACAGCTGCAGTTCAGAGGAGTGAAAACATACCAGGGCTCTTATTATCAATCCACATGTAAAAGTTATATTTTAAAGAAGGAGAACATCATTTGCAAATGTGGACTAGCAATAAAAGTAATGTAATTTATCATTTCTCAATACTCCAGCTGTTCTTCATAAACAGCAAGTTTTGCTGCAGTAATGCTGAGTAGGACTATTTCTAAAATTTCTTCTGCATTTTTTCATCCCTTCTCCTTCATGCTATGGGGGGGGGAACTTCTTTCCTTCCTTGAAAACCTCTGGGTGATTTGTTAACAATGACGTCTGACTGTTCATACTTCAGTTCAACTCCAAGAAATTTGACTACCAGAAAATGGACTTTTCTTGCTTTTTTTTTTCTTTCTTCCAAAAACTTTTGCTTTTCCTCCAAGAACCTTCTTCAGTTCTAACTGACTGGTGAGGAATGGAAGGATTTATAATCTTTACACTGTAAAGTTTACAGTCATCTGGTTGTTAGCATTCAGAGGATTGGTCTTTAGCTCTCTGAGAGTCATTGAGACCACTTGGGGTTTACCTCTGTCCTCAGAATCAGAGTACAAATGGGCGTGGAACTTTCTTGGGACTAATGAAAGGACTGTGTTGCAAACAGGATATAGGTGGTGTTGTATCTCTCCCCCCCCCCATCTGTTGAGGGATGGCTGCTCAGTGTTAACATAAATGGCCTCTTTGACTCCTCTTTCAAACCAGCTGTCTTCTCTGTCCAGAATGTGAACTTTGCTCTCTTCAAAAGAGTGGCCTTTGTCTTTTAGATGCAGATGGCCTTCTGAATCCTGTCCTGACGAGGTTGTTTTCCTGTGTTGTGCCATGCATTTGTGAAGTGTTTGTAGTTAGAACTGAAAAAGCTTCTTGCATGAGAAGCAAAATGTTTTCAAAGAGAAAAAAAAACAACAACCAAGAAACTTGGAAACCCTTGACCTGCATACTATTTAATTTAAATTTAAATTGTTATATATTTCAGCTTATTTAAAATATTCGTATACTGTTTCCTATTAATAGCAAAACGAAATTCAAAGCAGTTTAGAAATAAGACTGTTAAAGCAATTAATTCAATGCTGATAAACGATAGTATTAAATGCAGCACAAACTATACAAGAGTAAAACAATAACAGAAAACAGAAGAGGCAAAGTTAAGCTTTATGTCCCAAAGATGCTTTTTCAAAAGGCAACTGGACTTTTTCTTCCTTGAAGACATTTCACTTCTCATCCAAGAAGCTTCTTCAGTTCTGACTGAATGGTGGAAAATGGAAGGATTTATGTTCCTTGTAGTCATCTGGATGTTAACACTCTTTCTAAAGTCGTTGAGGCCACTTGGAGATTTATCTGTGCCCTCAGGGTCACCTGAATCACACCACAGCATGATGTAGAACCTTCTTGGAACTGCTGAAAGGACTGGGTTGTAAATAGGAGATAGGTGGTGTCATATCCCTCCCCCTCTGTTGAGAGAGGGCCGAGGAAGCTTCTTGGATGAGAAGCAAAACATCTTTAAAGAAAAACAAGTTCACTTGCCTTTTGAAAAAGCACCTTTGGGACAACCATGACCTGGATGACTGAGAATCTCCTCAGACATTAAGCTTTATGTACTTCTTTGTTAGAGTTGTATCTTGATCAAGGTGGCATGCAAAGTTGCTCCCTTTTTCCATTTCCCCCAATAGATATGAACCTAGGTCATACCATCACTCTTGTAGCAATCCTAATTGCAGACAGATTTTATTCATCTATATCTCATCTTTATTATTTTTTTTACAAATAACTCAAGGTGCCTTCCTCTTGCTATTTTCCCCACAACCACAACCCTGTGAGATAAGTTAGGTGAGAGAGAATAACTGGCCCAGAATCATCCAGCGGGAACTTCATAACTAAGGTGGGACTAGAATTCCCAGTCTCCCAGTTTCTAGGCTGATGCCTTAACCACTAGATCAAACTGATTCTCAGACACCAAACAGAATATCAGAATTCCAGTCATGAAAAACTGCCCTTAACATTGAACACTCTTCTGAAGAATGTATGTTTATTCATACTTCTGATATAACAATAGTCCTAAAAGCACCAAGTTGTCAATGCAGCAACTTTCTGCTTGGAATACAGCAAGAAGTCTATTCTGCTCTTTCAGTAAGGTACATTCTATGTCTTCCACCACTAATGAGTTAATAATATTTAGAAAATTACTTTCACTCCCCCTCCTCCCCAACCACCATGACTGGTATTTATTTTCTTAATTTTAATTAAAAATAAAGTTTGGAATTATTCTCTGGGACAGTTTTATTTTGACCTTGCTTCATTTATTTGAATTTCCAAAACACATTTGTTCTGTTTTTATCTCACCCCTGGGCTTGTGTTATCACACTGTGGTCTGAATTGTCTAGACTAGGGAAAGCAGAGGAGTTTCAGATGTTGCTGAACTATAACTCCCAACATCCTAAGGAAGCCAGGTAAGTGGGGTGCTGGTTGGGATCGTAGTTAGCAATCTCTAGAAAGCTATACATTTGTCTTTGTCCCTGGTTTATACATTTCTGTAAAACCTGATGAGAATCATTATCTCAAAATAAGAAATGAGACTTAACTCCACTGTAGATATCCACAGAGGCAAATAAACTAAAATTTGTATGAATATTTGAAAAATACACGTACGCACGTATACACATATAATGACACCCTGTATAATGAATTGCGTGAGTGTATTCATTTCAGAACTGAGGGAAACAGAGGTGCATTTGGTAATGCAGGCAAGATTGTTTGTATTCTGTGAACACCCTGTGCTTATTCAGCACACTGCTTTTTATTTTCTTCAGCTGCTTTGGAATTTAGCTTGCAATCTTGAGTCGCTTAATTAGTCCATGATAGTTAAGTTTGGGAACAAAAGCAATGCAACTAGCATACTTTTCATACAAAGTCATTAAGATTCTTACACAGGTCAAAGGGCAATGCTTACCAGATAGCATCCCCATTAGTTATTAAGAAAAGGGATACTTGCATAGATAGTCCACAGGTATAATTTATTTATCGTTTATATGTATAATATATGAATCTTTCATATTTTATTGAGGAAGTGAAGCTGTTTCCAGATGCACCTCTGTTATTAAATTTCGTGCACAGACCAGTAGACTGACCAGAAAAATCTGACTTTACCTGCTCCCGGATTTTGTAATTACAAGTGTTGCTAATTTACAAAGCCTCCCTCAAAAAATATTCTTAGAAAGTGAGGCTCTTCATTGTTTAATGTTCATTTAACATATTTGTCTGGAAGGATTTGACACCGAAAGAGTTAGCCCAAAATGATTTACTTGTTTTATGCTGTTTCATTAGGTTTACTAAATAATCATTGAAATAATGCTAGAGAAATAATGCTAGAGAATTTATTTTTTTAAGATGTCAAAAGCTTTTGGCCAAATCTGCTAGCTCTAGCTTAGCAGTTAGTAATCCAGCCATCCAGCTGGTTTTTGTCCCCTAACTTAACTATTATGGACTAACTAACTAACTAAACAACTGCACAATGCAAGCAGAACTTGGATTGGGCATTATGTAAGTGTCATTGAATTACATCTACAGAGGGGTTTCTTGCTTCCTTTCATGGTCCTCTCCAAGTTACCTGCTACACCAGGGGTGTCAAACTCAATTTCATTGAGGGCCGCATCAGTAATTGTGTTTTAATTGTAAGCTGCCTAGAGTTGTGTGTATAAGATGGGAGGCCTATAAATTTATTACATAAATAAATAGCACAACTCAGTTTATTTAGGTACATAGAAATAGTCATTTATTCTGATGTATGAATGTGGCCAGTTTAACCATTCCAGTGATTTTTAACTCAGTTAATGAAGATATTGCAGGTGGTTTGTGGTATAGCAAACCAAAGACCAAAATGAGAACTATTTTTTTTTTAAAAAAACATAGTGATTGTGACTGGATGGTGGGGAATGGCAGGATTTATTTTATTTAAAAATCCTACCATTCCCCACCATCCAGTCAGAGCTGAAGAAACGTCTTGGATGAGAAGGGAAATGTCTTCAAAGAAAAAACAAGAAAGTCCAGTTGCCTCATGAAAAAAAGCACCTTTAGGACAACCATGACCTGAGTGACTGAGAATCTCCATAGACCAGTGGTTCTCAACCTTTTTAATGCCGCGACCCCCAACCGGTCGTAAGTTGAGGACTACTCAACTGGTCGTAAGTCGAGGACTACTCAACTGGTGCAGCACCGTTTGCAGAATGGGACTTTTGGCGGTCTCAGCAGGGCAGAGACAGCTAGGACAATTCCTATTGGCTTTTGAAAGCCAATAGAATTAGACTCTATTCAAGAGAGTCTATTCTATTGGCTTTCAAAAGCCAATAGAATAAAAGGGAGTAGCACAGCTAAGGTAAAGGGGGAAAAAATGGCGGACTGCGTTGTTTGGCGACCCCCGTGAAATGGTCATTCGACCCCAAATGGGGTCCCGACCCACAGGTCGAGAATCACTGCCATAGACAGATTGTGAAATCACTAAATTTTGAGAGATTTGGGTATCCTATTTCAAAATTTCATCAAATCTTGTTAAATTAGTGGTCAATTAGCTTTTGAGATTTTCAATTTTTAACTTTTGAAATCATTACATTATATTTCATTTGTGGATCACGTGAATATCATTGCACAATTATATGTATCATGATCCCTATTGACCCTGCATTGTTAACTCTTGGTTACTCCAAAAAACTTTTGATTATGATGTGGTGATCTATATAAAGGTAAAATTTGAAAATCTCTGGTATTGGTGAAGGACCAAAGAAAACCCTTATTTACACACAAACGTATACACAAATCTTCCTGCTAAAAAGATACAAGTTTGCAACAAAAGAAAAATAGTGAGGGTACAACATCAAACATTTGGCTTAGTGCTTATGTTAGATATTCACTGTGCATATGCAATTGTTAAAATTATTATGAGAGAAACCTTGCTAAATCCATGTTGATTTATTGCCTGGTAATGTCCAACTATTATGCTGGAAGTTTTATATTAAATATTTATATTCAGTATATAAATAAATATTATATTCATTTTTCCAGTATCTCTAGTGTTTTGAAAGATCCACTTGAACCCAATCATAAAACATTTATGTTTCCATAATTTCTAGTAATATTTCTACAAAATCTTGTAGCAGCTGAGAGAGCAGACACTATAAAGCTTCCAATTTTATGGGATCCTGTAGTAAATAACTTTGTCTTAAACTCATTACTGTCAGAAGTCTTCATCACCATATGTAATATATTTCATATAGTATTGTCTGATGAATAAAGTTTCTCAGATTCATTCAGAGTTGGATTCTAACTGAACAGGTTCAAGACAGTTAGCTGGGCATAGTCATGCAATGTTATCTGCATTGATTTGATTCTGTGACTTCTGACAAAGTGGATAAGTTCCTTCAAAGTAAGTCACCTGGCCCATTCTGAATTGTTAAAGTAATCTGCGGAGGAGGAGAATGATGAGTAGGTGGGCCTATGCAATAATATTAACTTTTTAAAGAAGGTGATAACCAAGAGGTTATTGCTAGATCTTCCCATTCAGGACCTTTATTACTTTCCAACCATACTTTTGTAGGGAAGGTTGTAGGGAATGATCAGACAACAGTTGCAAAGAATCTTGTAGGAAACAGATATTCTCTCCTTGTTCCATCTGGGTTTCAGCTCAGGATATAGTATGAGAACAATATTGGTGATGCTTATCAATTATCTTTCGTGCATGAGAATGGTGTACTCATCCTTTGGCTCCTTGATATCTCAGAGGTTTTTAGTATCTTTGACAATGGTCTCTCTCTGGACTGTAGGGGAGAGATTTTACCCCGTGCCTTTGGGTTTGATGCTCTCAGCTCTCCTGTTTAAAATCTACATGAAACCACTGAGTAAGATCATCCATTCAGTTTGGGGTTCAGTATCATCAATTATACATTTTGGTTTGCTTGAGTTCAGATGAGGAGGAACAAAATGGTGGCTGTGGCTGTTTGGGCTCTTTAGGTGAGGGAAGTTTTCACCACTGGCATTTTAAGATTGGGGTGTACCTGGTGATTTTTCACATTTAACTCTGAATGTTATACACCCCTGATGTTAGGCCCCAAGAACTAAAAACACAGGAGTGTTGTGAGTGAGGGGCATTATGTTCCAGTGGTTTGGCTCCTTCCTCAGTGATCACGGACAGTCTATATTGATAGGAGCCCTCTGTCAAGTTTTTAAAACATTACTGCTCTTCTCTTGTCAAGACAGTGAAGTTTTCACTATCCTGACAAGAGAATAACACTAACATTTTATCTTTTAAAGTTTTGTTTTAAGTATATATTTGATATTTTGTAGGCAATCCAGACTTGTGTAACTTTGCGTAACTTTGGAGTTGCGTAACTTTCACAAATTAATCATAACAATAACAAGTAGTAGTAGTAGTAGTAGTAGTAGTAGTAGTAGTAGTAGTAGTAGTAATAGTAATAGTGTGTTTCCACAGAGAGGTTAATATCTTAATGCAAGCTGTGCACTCAAACATAACTTTGTGCTCAGCTGTACTTAGGCCTGTACTGACAATTGTCATTGCTGGATAAATAAAGTTAGAAAGAGAACAGGACTAGAACACCTACTTTTAAAGTGGAATCATTGTATACATCCAGCAAATTCTGTTTCTTTGCGAAGTGCCTCTATTACCGCATAAATGAGGCCATTGCTTAGCCTGACTAATCGTTAGGTTCCACCTTTCTGTAATGAGTTTTCCAGAAGTTGCCCCAATAACACAGGTAGGATTTCATTCAACTCCAGCTGAGGCTGTCAGAGGAGGAAGGGTTTTCTCTCTCTGATGAATGAAAATAATAATTATAGACAGATAAAGATGAAAGGGAAGTCCGGGAGAAAGTGAAGATTCCACAATACTTTAAACAAAGAAGAGTTAAGGCCCTGTCTTAACTAGGCATTGGCACCGCAATGCGAAATGGTCATGCAAAATTAATTTTTAATGTGTTCAATTTATATTAAAAAATTTTGCAACTGTGTGAATTTTTTTCCAAGGCTAGAATGCTACTTCATTTAAGATATTCCCTGAAGGTGTTTTTTTTTAAAAAAGGGAGACTCTTAAACTGAAGCCATTTTAAGGGTTTTATGAGACATTATGTGAGCTTTCATATGCAAGTTAGTCGTTAAGTACTAGATATTATATTCTGTAATATGCTTAAGTGATATTAGAAGCTGCATATAGCCTGCAGTAATGGCTATTGCTGCTTTTTTTAATTTATCAAAAAATGTTGCTTAAATAAGGAGCAAATCAAGGCTGGGGTGCTGCAAATATAAACATAAGCATTTTTTAATGAATTCTCTACTTTCAGCAAAACTATATCTACATCCGTTTCTTGAGCAAGAGCGCGGTTTGATAGTCACCTACCAATAGGTGTCGGTGACATAGAGGAGATTTGGGCAATCCCATTTCCATCAGCTTTATAATTTTTTTTTTGTTTCAAATTTGAAGTTGTTGCTCTTTAAATTGAAGAAGAAAAGTAAGATAAGTCTCTGAAACCTTTATTCTGTAGGGAGAAACATTTCTGTTAAGCTGTATTCACTGGCGAAATTATGCACACTTTAAGAAACATGAAAAGCAAACCAGCTCTTTTTTTTTTTTTTTTTTTTTTTGAGAATGACACTCCCAAAGCATTTCAAGATGACAGGTCTAGAGAAATGTTGAAGTAAACTTTCCCAAACACCATGCCAGAGTCCTTACTGAACCAATTATTCTTTCACAAATGAAAATAATGAATTGTATAGGAAAGGAAAATAAATCTCAGCAATAATGCACACTCACACATATTTAGGCACACACATGGCACACAGCTACACACACACATAGAAGAACATAAACAGAAGTCTTCTTCCAAATAGCATATGGATATTTTAAAAACAGATCCACAAACTTCCTGAAAGAAGCACATCTAAAGGTTGCTGCAAAGAAAGTTGACTGTCCAACCCCATTAGTAATATATGGCATCTTTGCTAATATCTAATCATTTTTGGGCCAGTCTAACCATAATAGGGACAGGCTTTATTACCTCGATAATATCTAGGTGACTTTAGGAGACACCATAAATGACAAATAGGTCTCACACCATGATGAAGTAAGAAGGCCTACTATAGAATTGAGACCCGAATCAGAATCTGAGTGATGTAGTGTTAAAGCAGACATATCAAACTCGTGACGTCACATGATGTCGCACAACGTATTGGGATGGTTTTGCCATTGTCAACAATGGGGTGGGCGTGGCTTCTACGTGATGCATCCGGCCCGCAGGCTGGCAGTTTAACACCCCTGTGTTAAAGTGTTCAGTTAGGACTGGGCAGAGCACCTTAAAGTTCCCTAACCTGCAGCTAGAGAGGTATTGTTGTCCTTTCAACTGAAACAACCTCTCAGGGAACACAGTGTGTGTGTTTATGTGTGTGTGTGTGTTTGTGTATGTGTATGCAATATATGTCCCAATTTGCTCTCAGAGGAAAAGGCAGAATGTAAACCAAGTGTCTAGGCAGATTGTCAGCCATCTGGGTCATGGTTGTCCCAAAGGTACTTTTTTAAAAAAGGCAACTGGACTTTCATGTTTTGCTAGATATTTCACTTCTCATCCAGGAAGCTTCTTCAATTCTGACTGAAAGGTAACAGTCACTAAACAAAACAAATGGTTGTAAGCTGAAGACTGCCTTTACTTTCAAAATAGTAATACTGCCAGTCCTCACATTCACTTTCACAAACACCCCAAGAAACTATCAGAAAAATCTCATAGGAGGAAAGATTACTTCCCCACTTTATTTTTTTTTCCTATCCAAGGGAAACTAGTTTCTATTTTTTTGTGTGTGCCATTTCAACTGACTTTTTGTGCCATTTCTGACTTTCCCTGCTCTCTAAACAAAGAGTCCTCTCAGAATTAATTGTTGCTGGGCCACACCATGTCAAAACAATCATATGGGTTGAGGTAGGATGGGATCATGGAATTGGGTTTGCCTTTTAACTCAGCATAAGAATTTAAATAAAAGCATTTCCAAGGAAAGTGACAGAGCACATCTCTGGATAATAGGCTCCATTGTTGAATTGTTCTTCCTGTTAGGAAAGTTCCCCCCCCCCTCCGAATATGGTATTCAACAGAATCTGCTTTCCTGTGGCCAAAATCCTTCCCTCCATGCTCTATGCTCTGAAACAAAGAAATCAGGTCTTAAGGCTCTCTCCAAGCTGTATCATACTTGCATGCATAAAATCTAAAATGTTAAGAAGAAAGATCTAGGTTGTTGTTGTTGTTGTTGTTATAATACATGAAAGTAACTATTCCTTTTTAAGCCAGCTACAATTTAAGTATTAGATCTCAACAGCTATATTCTGTTCATGTGTTTATACTTTTATTTATCTTATGCCATCCTTTCTTGAACTATTAGTTAATCCTGCCAAATGCATAATTAGCTACTGTTTTAATGTTTGCTTGACTTCTCCATAACTGAAAGTCCTTTTCTAGGTTCTTTTTTCTTCTTCTTTACTTAGCAGGAAAATGAGTTTATATTGTGCTTATGCTTCTGTTTTCAACTGATGCAGCACTGAAATCCTCCTTCTATTTTCTCAGACCTTTTCTCTGCAAAAGAGACATTTTCTCAAATCATATTTACAGAGACCTTTTTCATGGGTGTGTGTGTGTGTGTGTGTGTGTGTGTGTGCACTTGAGTGATTGCTGAAGGTGTTTAGAGCATGTCAGCAAGATGTGTGTGCCAAAATTTGCCATATAGTGGGTACAGCATCATGATTGAAGCTCACTCTTATGTTGTACATCTATATACTGGGTTTGGATCCTGATGCATTCTTGCAAATTTTGATTCCCCCACTATACACCCCTATTACTACTTCTGGTGTTAAAGCAGGAAACTTGTACCTGGCTTGATCCATCACTTCACATTCTGAATGAAGGCATATATTAATTAAACTCTTTCTTTCTTTCTTTCTTTCTTTCTTTCTTTCTTTCTTTCTTTCTTTCTTTCCTTCCTTCCTTCCTTTCTTCCTTCCTTCCTTCTTTCCTTCTTTCTCTTTCCTCCTCCTCCAATTATTTCTCCTTCTCCTTCTCCTTCTCCCTCTCCTTCTCCTTCTCCCTCTCCTTCTCCTTCTCCTTCTCCTTCCCCTTCCCCTTCCCCTTCCCCTTCTCCTTCTTCTATTTGTTTTATTAATTTATAAAATACAAAAATGCAAAAGAAAATAGTAGGAAAGATAAGGGAGGGGAAAGGAAAGAGAAAAGCATAGGAAAAAGTAGAAAAAGAAAGAAAAGGCATTGACTTCCAACTCCCTTTGGTGCAGTAGAATAAGATAACAACATTCAACCTCAACTTTTTACTTTTATATAATAGTATAAACTAGCCATTTCTATAATAACAAACCTATCTAATAGATAAAACCTAAAATCAAAGTTTTATTTTTTCCCACCTTGAGCACAAAGTTCAGCAGTGGTTTCCAAGTAGAAACAAAAGTAATTGTTTTTTTTTTCTTTAATCAAAGAAGTCAATTTAGCCATCTCTGCTAACTCCATCAACTTTTGCAGCCATTCGTCCATTTTGGGGAACAAAGTGTCTTTCCATTTTTGTGCATAAAGTAAAGTAGCATCAAAGTTTCAAAATGTTTTTCCGAGTCTTTTTCCATTAAAACCCCAAAGAAAAGTCTTTATATTCACTCTGAGAATCTTCTGAATTAGGATGTGAATCCTACTCCAATATTTCTTTGCTTTATCACTTGTCCACCATAAATGAGAAAAGGTCCCTTCTTTACTTTTGCACTCCCAACATTCATTTGAAATACCTTTATATATTCTTGACAACTTAACTGGTGTTAAGTACCAATGATACATCATTTTATAGAGAGGTAGGTGTGTGTGTGGGTGTATGTGTGTGTGTGGGTGTGTAGGAGAGCCTGATAGTGTAGGCATAAGTGACAGTAGATGGAAGGGCAGAATTGATGAGAGTTGGATGATATATGAATCCAATGAATTGGAAAAAAATGATATCTGGGGTAGTACTCCCTGGACTTTTCCAAAAGAATATATCTACATCCTAATGAAGTCTATTTTTAATGTGATTGAAAGGGAAAGTCCCGACTCATCCGTCATTGAAATCTTAGTCATAAGTCCATGTAAAATGGGATTATCCTGGAATGTATGTCTTAATTAGCAAGTAATAAGATCTGTAGCTTAGGCATTTTAGCAAACTGGAGTGGTACCATGTAAACCATACAAATACCATCTCATCAATATCACAATAATTGTAACATCACTAATAAAAACATGAAATTTAACGAATTACAGCTTAAAATAAACCCACACAGACAAATCTCCCCCCCCTCCCCTGTTTTGGCATCGAGTTTATTTATTTGACAGCAACACAGTTGCTTATATTTCTACAAATGTTTTATTTCTTCTTCCTCCGCACCTGTCCCTCCGTGAATAGAGACACATCTGTCTCTTCTTGGCATGACAAGCGCATGCCTACATCTGTGAAAGATGATTCCATTTTTGAAGGAAGCAGTGTATACTTTTACTCTCCCACTTAAAAAAAAATATATTACACAATGAATTTTGTGTCTTGCAGGAATCCAGCTTCTCGGTGCTGAATAGAAAGCTTGGAAGGGATACAACAACATTTAAACATCCTTCTTAAAATACTTTCATTTTTCTCTCTGTGTTTTTTTTTAAAATGTATCATTACAATTTTACTGAAAGCCAATACGATTGTTCTTTAAATATCCTGTATTCACTCTGCTTTAAATTTAATGCCTGCAATATTTCCTGCATTCATTTAAATCACCCAGAAATGGGAGCCTGAAGAACAGTAGGGATGGTGAGAGGATACAGAAGCCTTCACTTGCAGAATAGTATATCATGTCCTGCCGAGGCTAGCAATACATTGAACCATTCATCTGTAGGGTCTTTTTTTTAACAGCTTACATGAAATGGGACAGTGTCTCCCGTTTATTTTGTAAAATTATATTTATTACCAAGACACGCGCACACAAAGACACATGCCACACCCAGGAAACTCAGCCTGCTCCAGGAATCATCAATGAAACAAATGATCAGTTTTGATATTTATTCTCGGGTTTTGATTTCTTTGATCTATAGACCAGGGGTCCCCAACCCCTGGTCTGTGTACCGGTACCGGGCTGTGGCATGCCAGCAACTGGTTCACATAAACAAGCAAAGCTCCATCTGTAAGATGCAGGCAGCACACAAAACCATGGACCCTCCGATCTGTGGAAAAACCTCTCTCCACGGAATTGGTCCCTAGTGCCCAAAAGATTGGGGACCTTTGCTATAGACACCATGTAGTAGAGATTTAGAGGTGGATGTCTCATAAACTGTTGGGTTCCTGAGTCTGAAATTATCTCTCTCTGGCAGAGGTTCACCTGTGTTTGCTCTATGTCCCCTCCTTAGTATTTATTCTCCTTGTTTTCTGCAAGGTTTCTTAATCTTCTTAAATATATGGATTGAAACACGCAACACTGCTGTACAAGTAGTCCCCGATTTACAACAGTTTATTTAGGGACCATTCAAAGTTACAACGGTACTAAAAAATGTGGCTTATGACTGTTTTTCATACTTAATGACCACTGTGACATCCCCACGGTCATGTAACCAAAATTCAGACGCTTGGCATCTGACTCACATTTATGACGGTTGCAGTGTCCCTGGGGTCATGTGATCCCCTTTTGCAACCTTCTGACAAGCAAAGTCAAGGGGGAAGCCAGATTCACTTAACAACAGTGTTACTAATGTAACAATTGTGGTGATTCACTTAACAACCATGGCAATAAAGGTCATAAAACGGGGCAAAAATTCACTTAACAAATGTCTCACTTAGCAACAGGAATTGTGGGCTCAATTGTGGTTGTAAATTGGGGATTACCTGTAACTGGTGGGTGGTGGATGCAAGCAGCACTTCCTGTTTTCTAAACTAGGAGTCGTGCACTTAGATAAGCTGCTATTATTGATTCCCTTGTTTTCTATATTTAGTTGTTGTACTGTTTATATTTTTTCCTATATGCCTTAATTGGTTTCTCTAACTTACAGAGAATGTAGCTCTCTAAGTAGGTAAATTCACAAACTAATAAAATACAGGCACGTCAATTATCATGTTTCACTCTGATGATGGTACAGAGAAGCAATTTCATTATGGGGGCATGGATATTATATTGAATAGTTCTCTTTGTGCTTTTGGGAAAAGCTGATTTCCCCCCCTAAATAAATCCTTTTGCCAGATTTGAAGGTCAGGCATAGCATAGTTATCTTTTTCCAAGCCATTCATACTTTCTTTAGGATGATGTGAACTGTCGAGCAATGTGGAGACTGTCACTCTCCCAGAAATGTCACCGCCCAATTGGGTTTCTTCAACATATTTCTTTAGGTAACATGAGCTGCCAAAAGAGAGGGAAAAAATGTATGAAGCATTGGACTGACTCTCTGCCATAAATAAATCTATTCAAGTCGACTTCTCTTCATTTTTCTCCCTCACTCTTTCTTTTTGTAAGAGCTGTTTGCTCTACTGACATGTTACAGACTTTTTTTAAAAGTAGCTTGCAAATACAGTACATATTTTTCTTACTTTTTTTTTTCAGAAGCAATTTTGTTTGCAATTTTTCCAAATGTGCACACATTCTGGAACCCAGTTTTTCTATTGTGATATATATTACAATGGCTTGGCAAACATTCAGATAAATGTGCATTTTGAAGGAATACTGACTTTCAGTTCACCTGAAAATGATAAGTCTGTGTGCCAATATCAATCCAACTAATTTGTCCCTCCCTTCTACTAAAAGCTGGCTTTAGATGATTGTTTCACCTTGGGTTGCAAAAAATCCCATCACTGGTCAGTGATTGGAGACTGTACACAATGCACACTGCATTTGGGCAATGTCTCCAGCGTATGCAGCATAAGGATAATGTTTCCAAGACACGTCATTCACTCAGAATTTTTAGCTGCTATTTCTTGTTGTGATGGCTGATTTCTACATGTTTCCTAGTTGGAAGGAAGGATGGAAAAAAATATTGATAGAGTGTTATATAATGTGTATTATTTACTTGAGAGCTGTTCTGGTCTATTGGGTAAATATATAGTCAGGCAGTTTTAAAAAACACGTATTATGTACCCAAGAGACCAGAAAGCCTTTGAATGAGCTTTTACAGTCTATTGGGTAAATATGTATTTAGGCAATTTTTCAAAATACATTACAACTGCTTCAATGCCATTCTGGCCAATTGGTTAAATATGTATTTAGGCACTATTTTTTTTTTTTTTAAAAAATGCCTTTTATGCAGCTGATAGACTAAGGAGCAGTAGCTGCTAAATATGTTTCAGAATTCTAAAACACATATAATTTTATATTATTTCATACATTTTGAGCTGATTCTTGCCACCAACAGTTTCATTTGTCAAGTATGAGGGGTAAGCTTTGAAATATATGAGGAGAGTTAACAACAGAAATAAGGTCTCAGGGACATGAGTCCAGTTCATCTGTGTTACAGGTGGAGCTGTGTAGGCCTTTGCGTTCAGTTTCAAAAAGATACTTCAAAGTGTGTGTGTGGGTGGGTGGGGGAAATAGGGCACCTCCTACAATTCATTAAAGCTACTATATCTGTTCCCAGATTTACCTTTCAGGTGAGGAAATTAGATGCTCAGCCCAGGTTCTATGTTTGTGTCCCTTATGTTCCCAAGAATATTTTTGATGTCTATTGCTTAGCCTAAATGATTTATTCATACATTCCTACATACGTTAATTATCCATTCAGTTGTGTCCTGCTCTTGGCGATTCTATGGGCCAAGTCTCTCCATATTTTCCAATTTGTACAACTTCTTTGAGTTGTTCTATTCTCTGGCTGGTGTCAGCTTTGATAGTGTCCAGTCACAGTGCTCTTTGTGGCCTGGTTTCTTTTTTACCGTTAACTCTTCCAAACATAATTGCTTTCTCCAATGAATTCCCCTGCATGACATAGCCATCCATCCATCCATACATGGATATCTAGATATTATTACCTGTATTTCTCAAAAGAAGCACGCAGAGTACAAATTTTTGGTTATTAAAATGTCAAGTTCTCATTTACAAAGGTTGGTAAGAATTCTGAGTTCTGTTCTAGAAACTGAATTTGTAGGCTGAATGATCCACATGTAAATTATGCATGTAATAGAACTGAGCATGCAAGCTTCTTTGGGGGAATGTAATGGATATCCAGATATGATGTTGCTTGATCAAGTTTTATATAGTAAGTTCACACATGCACTAAGCTATTGGTAAGATAACATCTACGTGATGGTATTCTGGAATATTTTAAATCTGTGAATTATAATCAACATAAAACACTTATTTCTTACATCTCTAACCAATAATAAATACATAGTTTAGATCAGTGGTTCTCAACCTGTGGGTCGGGACCCTATTTGGGGTCGAACGACCATTTCACGGGGGTCGCCAAACAAGGCTGTCTGCCATTTTTTCCCCCTTTTCTTTGGCCACACCCCTGGCACCTGGTGATGTATAAGTGGTTGGGGGTCACCACAACATGGGGAACTGTATTATGGGGTCGCGGCATTAGAAAGGTTGAGAACCACTGGTTTAGATGAAAACTTTCCACATTTGGGGAAAATAGGTATCTCAAGATTGGGAGGGAAGCATTCAAAAATAAAATTTATTCACATCAGAATTATGAATGAAAAGAACAAAATGAAAACCGATGTTAACTTTTATTGATTTGTGAAATGGAACCAAGGATCGGGCAATGCTAAGTTGTACTAAACACAGGCAAGACAAGCAAGCTAGCTAGGGGACTGGGTAGGTAGGAAGGAAGAGATCTTGCAGATTTTAACTCCTGTCGGGAATTTGAAATCACTATATATTTGTCAATTAATCTATGGAATGCTAAGAGTGAGTAAAGTCTTCAACATGGATGTGCTTGCTTCATTTAAAAAAAAATGTTTTCCTGCCTTCTTTTACTATGGTTGTCTGCCCTTTTTATTCCACTTTTTGTTCAATTTACTTTTTCTCCTGTTTCCTTTTCTATATTCTAGTATGCTTTAAGATATAAAAGCAGAGAAAGCAGATGAGTCTATTAAAAAAAGTGCATAAAATATCTTAATGATCAGAAGGAAGGGCTTTCTGTAATATCTCAATGACCTTGAATTGAAAGGAAATTACACACACATATATATATATACCTAACCTACATGAGATATGAATTGCATAAGATCATACAGATGAAATTTCTTTTCTACATTAACACCATCTTCTATTGATGCACAACGTGTACCAAAATACCCTGAAACAATGGTATGTTCATTTATCTGGGGAGTTAATTAGTTTAAGAATGCCATGTAGTTGCCAGCTTGCTCCTCTGCTTCCACTGTATTCTAAATTGCTGTCATCTATGTTACTGGTCCATGGCTGATCTTGACCTCAAGTTGAAAAAAAAAACATTAGCAATTGCTTTCCACCTGTTGTTTTGTTACCCAGAAGGGTCTTTGCGAGGTGGACATTCTGCGTCTTGGCTTATCACTGAAACTGCAGGTGGAATAACTGAATGCTTCTATATAAAATACACTTATCTCTATATAGAGGGTTAGATTTCTAATGCAAACATTCTATATGCTTTTCTTGGCCATGCGTGTGTGTGTATGTGTGTGTGTAGAAGAGGCAGAGGAGGCAAAGGAGGCAAAGAAGAAGGATGAGGAAGAGGAAGAGAGAGGGAGGGAGGGAGAAAGAGAGAGAAGAGAAAAAAAAGAGAGAGAGAATACAATTAATACGTGCCTCCATTCAGAATGTGAAGTGATGGATCAAACCATGTACACGTTTTCTGTTTCAGTGACTGCTAAGCCAAAATTATATCATAATTTAAAATGTTACAACCTTTCAAGTCTGCGCTTGCCAAATTCTTAGAGGCAATATAGTGAACTTCTCAAAGTTATTACCCCCCAGAAGTGTTCAAAACCTCTCCCAGGATACTGACATTTTGGGAATTAGGTCAGAGAAGGGTGCAAAAGCCTTGACCCTGAGCAAGAAAGTTTAGAGGCTTACCCTTCTAATCCAAGACAAGGGGAAAAGCATGACAAGCTGACATTCAAAGTTTAGTCCACTACCTAAATCCCATAATTAAAACTGAGGTACTAAAGGAGTCAACACTTTGATTTCTTGATAATGTTTTCCAGGCTTCTTCACTGCATCCTGGATGAAGAAGACTTAGGATGGAAACAATCCATTTTTCTCAGAGCAGTCTAAGTAGGAACCAGTGAAAGAGGACCATAATTTCAAAAAGAATTACTTTTCTGTATGTTTGGGGGGGGGGGAATTCACAATTAGTCACTCACAAGATGTCTTATGGCAGAAGAATTTCTATTTTTTTTTCTCAGCTGGATTATTGTAAACCTAGCCAAGTAACAAAAGAAGACAAAGACTTACCTAGTAAAAGTAGCTGCTTGGAAGAAAGAATAGATAGCATACGACATTTCTCCATCAGAGGAAGTTATGACATCTGTGCTCATCCAGATAAAATAACTAGTTGTTTCAGTATCAGAGCTTAGCATAAATTAATTCTGTTTTTGGAATCGGTATAATCCTTTGGATCAGGATAGAGTCCTCTCACAATAAACAAATGCTCCCATATGGAAACCAAAGTTTTAATATCAGAGCAGAAAACATAAGAATGTGATTCTCCAAAAAAAAAAAATTGTTTCTGTAGAAATTAATATTTGTTTTGTTAGGAAACTGAGGAAATGATGCCTATAGCTACTTAATTTAATCTAGTTATTGCATGTAAATAAAAATAGGTATATGAGAAAAATGCACAAACTTTTGATGGGTATAATAAAGATATATTTTGCTTTTTTACTTATTAGCATTCCTCTTTGTAATGTTGAAGTATGTCTTTTCAATTTATTTATTTATTAATCTAATTTACATGGCCACCTACCTCATCAGAAGTGAGCTATCTTCAAAATGAAAAGGGTTTCTTATCCAGGGATAACAGATTTTTTGTTTAAGTCCTCATAATCTAACTTTCCCAGGTGAAGTCAAGATATAGCTGCTTTGGGTAAGATTAGAGGGGAAACATCCATGAAAAAGAAAACGGATTCATAATTTCAAAGTAGTCCTAGATCTGAATGTCAAGATTTTAGCAATGGCTAGGAATGTTTGTGTTCTATTTAAACTTGTGAATCATCCATATCCATTTATGGCCATGGTGATAAATATCTTAATTGCGTATATAATTATATCTTATTTGAATGATTGAAACACTGTATGAGAGGCTGTTTTAAAGACTGTTCAGAAATTGTAGCTATTTCAGACTCTTGAAACTAGAAAATTGATTAAGGCTAGTTATAGTCAGTATGAAACTCATATTTTTTGCTGCTATCAGTACTGGTTTTGACCTGTAATATTTAAAAGCACTTATTTACTTATTTCCCTTACACAAATCTATCTTTTCTTGTAGAAATCAAAATTTCAGAATCAGATTTAGCTAAAGCCTGGATTCCTAGTAATTACTTTTGGAAGGAAGATCTTCAATGAGTAAAGTATAGTGCTTTTTCATGGATATGAAAAACTCTTCCCTTTGTTCCATCACTATCTGTTGTATATTTGGTGGAAACTCAAACAAAGATCTTACTGGTGACTTCACCCAAATTTGTAGCCAAGAAAGGATCATTTTCTAGTTCCCTTGTTCGTGGCCTTTGATAAGCATGTAAAAACTATTGTAGCATATTTTTTTCCCTTAGCCCTCAAAAGACATGCCCAGGTAAATGAAAACAGTGCTGGCTAACTGTGGTCTGGACTGAACCTGAAGCCATCCCCATGGCCAAAATGACAGAAGGGTTGAAATCCAGAAAAATATTGCTTCTTTTCACACAGGTGGTTTACACATAGGAGACAACTGGCTGAAAGGGGCTTGGTGAAAAAGTTTGAGACATCCAGAACTTTCATCCCATTCTGCTGAGAAAAATAAAAGTTGCAGCTTCCCCCCACCCCCTCATGCTAGACAGTGTTCCGCTGAGTCTGATTTTAAAACTAGAACTTAATCCAGGGGTAGGCAACCTTGGCTCTTTTATGACTCGTGGACTTCAACTCCCAGAATTCCTGAGTCAGCATGGCTCAGCTTGGAAACCTCTCCCTTTCCCCTCAGCGTGGCTGGCTCAGGAATTCTGGGAGTTGAAGTCCACTAGTCATAAAAGAGCCAAGATTGCCTACCCCTGACTTAATCAGCTTTGATTGCCTTCAAAATAGTTCCTAGCAGAACAGGCTTCTTTCTGGAGCTCCAGATAAAGTCCCCAAATCCAGCCAACTAAGCTCTATACATCGCAAGCAAAAATATATTTCATTTATATAGGCTTGGCTTACAGAGATGTGTGGTTTCTCTGCTGCATTTCAACCTGTACTTTAATTTAAACGTTCTTTAACTTGATGCTTGTTCTAATGCCTTTAGTTGTTTTATTGTTCTTTTTTTCCTTACTTGTTATTGTATGCTGTATTGCTGTCCCTCACTTTGCATGTGTTTTATGGGAAGGTGGTGTGTACAAATGCTTTTCATTAGTAAATTACTTAAATAAGTAAATAAGTAAGTAATGTATTTATGAGTGTGGTAAGTAAATACCAGGCACACATTTTGCTGTCTGATATAAAGTTGCTTGTTTGTGAAAACGTTTCTGACTGGGAACTCTTCCAAAAAACACTTCGACATTGCATCTTGGAATTTTCTCAGCAGTTGCAGTTGTTCCTTCTCCACACCTCATCCCTAGTGCATAGAGACACATCTGTCCGTTTTCTGCCTTATCAAGCAGACATCTACATCTGTGAGAAAATTCCATTTCCTCAGCTAAAACTCTATATCTGATTGTAGTAATAAAGCACTACTTCCGAAGTTCAAAACATACATCTGACAAAGCCCATTACTTCGAATGACTCAGAGCAACAGGCACAGCAAAGGCCTTGTTTTCTTAGTCTTTGAATGTTTGACTTTTACAAAGTCTACTAAAATACAGTTATGAGACAACTGTCTGTGACTGCCAAATTAATTGTTTCTAGCTTTAATCTTTGGTATTCTGAATGGCTAGATGACAGAAGGAAGAAAAATAATCTGCTGAGGAAAAAGGGATTAGCAATGTGTTTCTATAATCATCATTGCCGCCACCACCACACTCTTGCTCTTGGAAGAACAACATCCCAGTTCAATCTGAATCGTGTCTTTCATATAACTAAATGATCACGCCAATCCAAAGAGCCATATGACACCGAATCCAGTCCAAGACGGCTGAGTACTTTTGACAACAAGTTAATCATTTATTGCAGACTAGATTGTCCACAGTGTCATAAGCAGGAGTTGGGACTCTTTCACCTTCAGGTCACCAACTTGGCTCTGGGTCAGGTTGGCCATTATGGAGGATTGGTACCATCTGGTGGCCATTGGTTCATCTTGTATCAAATAAGCTAGTGGACTCTGTCCAGCCTGTGGCTGAATCATGCCTACCTCTCTCTAAGATTACAATCTGTACTAATTGGCATATTGATTGAGAGGCCAATGGCAAATGCTTGGGATCAGGTAGGAAGAGGCCTTGTTCAAGAAGAATCTTAGCTACCGCTTCTGCTGAACTGGTGATAGATAGATAGATAGATAGATAGATAGATAGATAGATAGATAGATAGATAGATAGACAGACAGACAGACAGACAGACAGACAGACAGACAGACAGACAGACAGACAGACAGACAGAGTGGTGGGATTCAGCCAGTTCACACCACTTCAGCAGAACCAGTAGCTAATTTTTTGTTGCCCAGGCCCAGAATGGACTTCTGGAAGTGGCATCCACACAGAGAACCAATTGTTCATATTTGAATCTCACCACTGGATAGATAGATAGATAGACAGACAGACAGACAGACAGACAGACAGACAGACAGACAGACAGACAGATGATTGTGTTTAAAATACTTGATGTTCCAGGTAGTGATACACATTCTTGACTCACTCAAGGAATAAATGGAATGTGAATTAAATACTTCCTTGGCAAATACCAAAAAGAATTGCAATCAATAACTTGACTCTTCTAAAGAAAAAAAAAGATGTCAAATTGCACAAACCATCCATGGAGACATTTTGCAGATTTATTCTCTACCTCCCCCTCACAGTCTCATTCTTATATTAAACATAGAATAACCCTTTTTTTTTTCAATTTGAAGGCTTAAGCTATGTGCAAATTGAGACTTGGAAACAGATTTTTTTTCTTTCTTTCCTAGAGGCTTCTTTTATTTTATTTCCAGATATTGATTGTGAAAATGATATCAGACCACAAGGTGCATTGATAGGGTGTTAGGTAACAGAAAACTGCAAAAAATCCTCACAGTATAATCAAAGCTCTTGTTCAAGTCCAACACTCTGATGAAATTCAATCAATAGGGACGATTAAATGACTCACAGAGAGCTATCAATATTAAATACAGTCTATTTCCTGTACACGAGCTAGGCAAAGTAAAGAGGACAAGATAAAACTTAAGTAGGTAAGTTATTTACAGTGACTGTGCAGAACTAAGAAGCAAAATGGCAAAATAGTATTTTGATAGTACTGGCTTGGAAAAAAAAATAAAGGGCCTTAAACCACAGCTGCATCCATGTATCATCTTTACTACAAACAATAATAACATTGGCTTATTTTTCGCTTCATAGTTCTAATTGAAGAAAAAAAAAATCTTGAGTAGTGTATAATGCTGGGAATGGTGGAAGAAAAGAGAAGAAGAAAGCAACCAGTAGCTAGACCATTGGTTCTAAACAACGCAGTCTGCCATTTTTTTCCCCTTTTCCTTAGCTGTGCTACTCCCTTTTATTCTATTGGCTTTTGAAAGCCAGTAGAATAGACTCTCTTGAATAGTCTAATTCTATTGGCTTTCAAAAGCCAATAGGAATTGTCCAGGCTGTCTCTGCCCTGCTGAGCACGCCAAAAGTCCCATTCTGCAAATGGTGCTGCACCAGTTGAGTAGTCCTCGACTTACGACCGGTTGAGTAGTCCTCGACTTACGACCGGTTGGGGGTCGCGGCATTAAAAAGATTAAGAACCACTGAGCTAGACAGATGAGTTGGAAGATCTGAAGGGCCAGACTGGGGACAAATTATCCTGTAGTAGGTTTCTATATGTGGTTGCTAAGAATTGACACTAATATAGCAATAGCAATAGCATTTAGACTTATGTACTGCTCCACAGTGCTTTATGGCCCTCTCTAAGTGATTTACAGAGTTGGCATATTGCCCCCATCAATCTGGGTCCTCATTTTACTGAACTCAGAAGGATGGAAGGCTGAGTCAACCTTGAGCGAGTCAGGATTGAACCGCTGGCATTTGGCAGAATTAGCCTGCAATACTGCTTTCTAACCACTCCACTCTGGTTAAATGTATGATATGATGGTACATTAATCAATTAAAGACATACATCTTGATGCTGAAGATAATCTGTATCCACTCTTTTTTATAATAATGGAAATGATAAAAGAGAGGGTGTTACTACAAAGTTGTAATGTGAGAAGAAGTTGAACAAAATGTGCAAAGCTCTCTCAATTCTGTTCATGCTTTCCTTCAATTTATATTTTCCGGGGTTGTGCTGGTTACATCTACTTCACCCTACAACATATCTTAGTCACTATGCTACCCATATATTTGGAGACTTTTCAGTGGGCTCTACAGATATATATGCATAGAATTTCTCCAAGGGATATGGCAACTAAGTGAACCCCTATAGAGACAGATTCATACCTCATCTTAGATCTGGCATCTGAGCTAAATTTCCATTCCTGCAGACAATTTTTCTAAACTTCTGTGTAGTTTTGCTGCATTGAAACAAAAATACCTGTGTTTCTTGTCTCCTTTAGTCTAAAATTAGGTACTGTTAATGAACCACTCAGAAAATCTAATGAAGTCACACTGGTGAGAAGAAAGAGGACACCCCCCCACACACACACACATACACACACAGAGACACATGAAGAAGAAGTCTTACCATACTTACAAAGTTCATGTTGATAGATCAATAATTAATAATGCCCTTGTGACACTAAGTGTTTGAGCAGCGCTTACTGGGAAGGGACATGAATATCCTGAATAAACTTGGCCCAAAAGTGAAGTTTAGAAGGAAGACAAAAGTGAACAGCGTGAACATCTGTCCCTTTTCTGCTGACAGAACTGAAACCAAGATTTTTGTCAGTTCCTTATCTACAGTACAAACAACATAAAGCAACAATGGGATTGATGTCGAATATTACACAAAATGTTTGCTTATAATTATTTCTAGCACTCTTTTGAAGCCCAGGAATAAAACATTTCTAATTATTCATGAACCCTGTAGAAGTCCAAGGTCTTCGCAATAAGGATTGAGCAAAACAGTGGATAATATACACGGATTTAGCTGATAGTAGGAAATTTGAAGGGATTCTTTAAACCAGTGGTTCTCAACCTGTGGGTCAGGACTCCATTTGGGGTCGAACGACCATTTCACGGGGGTTGCCAAACAACGCAGTCCGCCATTTCCCCCCCCCCTTTTCCTTAGCTGTGCTACTCCCTTTTTTTCTATTGGCTTTTGAAAGCCAATAGAATAGACTCTCTTGAATAGAGTCTAATTCTATTGGCTTTCAAAAGCCAATAGGAATTGTCCAGGCTGTCTCTGCCCTGCTGAGCCCGCCAAAAGTTCCATTCTGCAAACGGTGCTGCAAGTTGTCTGCAGCGAAGGCGAGCTGTCTGGAAGGTTCCACCCCTCCCTGCTGAGCAACTACTAAAAATGTAAGTAAAAGAAGGCTAGGGGTGGGAGATGGGAGGCCGGAGGGCACAGGGAGGGTTGCTGGCACGCATGGGGCCCGGCGGATGCCTTACCTCCCTTGGGCTGGGCCAGCTGGTGGCTCAGCCGGTGGTCGGCCTGCTCCATCTCTGCCGCTTGCCAGTTATGCCTCAGACAGCGCAGGGGGCGGCACCACGCATGCACGGTGCTCCCGGGCAGGGAAAGTCCTCGACTTACGACCGGTCGGGTAGTTTCAACTTACGGCCGGTTGGGTAGTCCTCGACTTACGACCGATTGAGTAGTCCTCGACTTATGACTGGTTGGGGGTCGCGGCATTAAAAAGGTTGAGAACCACTGCTTTAAACAAATCATAAAAAAAGAAATGATTCTTTGAAGGAGTTAGAACAATATCAGGTAATATAGCGAGGGAAAGAAAATTCATGCTTAGTGATACATACATATCTGCTTAAATATTAATTTGATCTATTTTTTGGTTGCCAAAGGTGCATTGCCTATAACTTTCATTTGACAGAATAATTCTGTCCTTATTTTTTCCGACTAGCAAATGTTAAGTGCACCTTCCCTCTTTCATATATACTTTCTTACACACATGTGTAATCTATCAATGCTCAAAAGCAAAATCTGTTTCTTGGAAATATAGGAATATACCTTTGGAGTCTTTGATGCTTTCTGAGCTTGCTCATTTTCTTTATATACAATTGCTTGCTCTTCCAGTGTTGGTGTATGTGGATGTGGGTTTATACTGTATATATAAACAGGGAAGAAACACCACACTCAATAGCAATGTTGGTGTTACCTAGTTGGGTGATGAAATGTCTGCAAGCAAACAACCTGGCAGGATTGTTTGAACCTTGAACTTTGGTTCAGAATCAAGATATTTGCCTTCTGGGCCTCTAACAGAAGGGAATTTTTGCAGGTGTGATCTATCATATGTCTGTTAGATTCCTCCATGAAATCAAAGTAACTGTATATTTATTTATTTATTTATTTATGTATTATTATTATTTATTTATTAATATTTATTTAAGAAAAATTATATACTGCCCAACTTACTCTTAGTGACTCTGGGTGGCTTGCAAAGATAGTAGCCAAATATAAAAACAATTAAAAAAACAATGCTAATCCCCCACCTCCCTAGCGAAAACAGTCAGTCAAACAAGCCACTTGATTGGGGTCCATCCCTCTCTGGGTTGCTGGGCCTGTTGACAAAAAGACCTTCAGGGCCTTGCAAAAAAGTGTCAAAGAGGGGACTAGTCTTATTATTTCTTTGGGACTATGTTGCCTAGGGATGGAGCCACCACGGAGAAGGCCAAGCAGGGGGTTGGACTAGAATAGTGATGGTGAACCTTTTAGAGACTGAGTGCCCAAACTGCAACCCAAAACCCACTTATTCATCATCGGGTGCTGAGTGGGTGTGGCCCATTGGCTGGGTATGGCCCATTGGCTGGGTGTGGCCCATTGGCTGGGTGTTGCTATGGTGGTAACGGCAGACTGAGTGGGACTAAAAAGTTCAATCAAGCAATTCCAACTTTGCGAGATCTTTTTTTTCCCCGCGAGAAGTTGAAATTGACTGATTGATTGAACCTTTTTTTTTTTTGCACATGGCGGCTGAGGCCTAAAGCAAAATGATTTTATAAAACCCAGATAAAGGCCTAGGACTGGGGCGATGGTGCACGTGCCCACAGAAAGCACTCTGAGTGCCGCCTCTGGCATCCATGCCATAGGTTTGCCACCACTGGACTAGAAGATCTCCAAGATCCCTTCTGACTCTGTTATTCTGTTATAAGCATCATTCTTGATTACCAGTATGAAGATCTCCTTTCATTTTCCCCTCACAAAATCACCCTGTTTGGGGGGGAGAGAGAGAGAGAGAGAGAGAGAGAGAAGGGTATTCTCCAGTCTTGTGGGGCCCAGTCTCTGTTCAGTATTACAACTATAGTCATAACACTGGGTTGACAAACATCCTGTAAGGACCCACCCCACTTTGCATCTTAAGAAGACAGAACTCTTGGAATAGTTCTTCCAACAGGCATCCTTTATTAAGAGAAAATGGTTGCAGGCGTTCTAGACAGGACTTGGGGTCCAAGCTCTTCCATTCAAGGTTTTAAGGGGTTCCCCAGTAGCCCCATCCAATCACCCCCTTCTTCCAGCGACAGTCTCAGGCATTACACTCCCACCTCCTTTTCCTTACTGCCGGCTGGATGGAGAGAGAACTACATGAAAGGTAATAGCCCCATTCTTATGGTTAGTCCTTATGGTTAGTCCGCTTTGAAGTGTATTGAAGGAAGTGAGGGTCGTAAAGCCCCTTTGTTCACCTACTTCCCTTCATCGTATGACAGAATCCATAGAAGGCAGAAATGGGGTTTTCTATAGTTGATAACTAGAGATGAAATATAATTGGATTCTGACACATCCACCCATTTTGAATTTGTCTCATTTTGCAACAGTTCAGGGAACAGTCTTGCCTCTTAGTGGATCAGATCATGTTGGCTGATAAGAGTGGCATGACAAAGGGATAGGAGTTGTAGACCAGAGTAGGAAAAAAGATTTGGGAAAGTATAAAATGAGAACAACACAAGTTTCAGTGGTAAGGAGGGAAGCAGCAAGGGGAGGGGAGGGAAGATGGAAGAAATCAGTTCCCCTTCAAGGAAAGAACTGTTTCCCATCCCAGCAAATGTGGTTTGGTTCCCTTCAAATGAAAGAAACAATTATTTTGAACCTAAAACTTTCTGACTCTGTGACTTCTGTTGCCATTGCTTTTGAAAAGACGTTGTGGAATGTTGCTGCTAGGTATTTGAAACTGTTTCTTTTTTTGAAGTGGCTTTATTTTAAGATTGTTTAACTTGAAGTTTCTTTTATCTTTTTTTTTCACTGAATTTTACTGTTTTATATTGTAAGCCCTCTTGGGAAAAGCAGAGCATTGAAACTTGGCCAAGAAATGTATCAAAGAAAGGAAAGAAAAATATTTAATTACAAAACCACATTTGGGATATGATTTTGAGGCACGGTCCTCAGTCCATGCGGGAGAGATCAGCAAGGTGGCCTTTAGAATGTAATTTCAGCAGCTGTTACATTTTCAGCATGTTGTAGTTTATAGATTTGGGCCAGGTGGATCAGGGATATTTGAGCCAGACATTTTTGAGCCTATCTCACCCGCCAGGTCATGCCAGCCATGCAGTTGCCTTGTCAAGATGCACAACTTTCCTCTAAAACCGACCTTCCATTGGACAAGGTCTCATAGAAGCACAATGCCAGGTGCCTCCTTCACTTCTTGTTTAGCAACAAGGAAGCCTGTTCTTTGAGAAACCAACTCTCAGGAACCTTCCCAGAAGAGAAACTCCATTTCAAAGTTTTGCTTATCCCTACTGAGAATTTGGAAACAATGGGCAACCATTCTTTTATCTGAGATACCATTTTTTGTTATTGGTTTGAAGAGAGGAGTGAGTGGCAAATGAATTTCAGAAATAAATGAATGAGTAACATTTTTCATGATGCATGTGATCTTACTGTGATACCATCACCTGTTTTAGTCCTGAATGAAGTGTAGTAAGCTGTGGTGGTGCAGTGGTTAGCATGCAGTATTGCAGTCTAATTCTGCCAACGACCAACAGTTTGATCCTGACCGGCTCAAAGTTGACTCTGCTTTCTATCCTTCTGAGGTCGGTAAAACAAGGACTCAGACTGTTGGGGGTCAATATGCTGACTCTGTGAACTGCTTAGAAAGGGCTATAAAGTGGTATAATCCTAAATGCTATTGCTATTGCTAAGCATCACAACACCTGGATGGCTTTGAACAGTTCTAGTCTCACCTGAAATGGATGATCTTCAGCAATGTTTTTTTTTAAAATGATGATGGATTAGTGATGTTTTCATGTTTTGTAAAAGAAAATGAATCATAGCTTTTAAATACTGTATCAATTGCACTGGGCATGAATACAGGCATTTACAAGGGAAGTGCCAGGGTGGGTGGGTGGGTGTCAAGGCAAGATGACTGAAAAGGCATCATGACACAACTCCCTGCCTGAGAGAAAGGTCTGAGAGAAAGTGACCTGTAAAAAGTCATCCAGGTGGCTTTGTGTCTAAGGTGGGACTAGAACTCACGGTCTCCCAGTTTCTAGGTTGATTCCTTAACCACTACACCAAAGTAGCTCTGCTTATCTATTAAATATGGTCAAATCACAAAACTAACTGGCTAAATGGGAAAGTGCCAGGCAAATACAAGGAAAGATAGAAACACAATTTATAGACAAAAATAATATTATCTATAAATCGCTATATTTATCTATGATAAGACAAAACTTTCTAGACCCATTAGAAAGGGGTAATTAGCATGAATGATCTCAAAGGAAGCAGCTTTTGATGATTCCAGCCTTAACCTGAGATGGGAGACAAGACACCTGGTGATCCCTCCCCTGTTCAATATAATGAAAGACACAATGCTGTGAACAGGGAGAATATAGCCAACAATTTGCCTTATTCATTCTTAGCATACCAGAGGACTGTTTTGGCCAAAACCAGGGGTAGGCAACCTTGACTCTTTTATGACTTGTGAACTTCAACTCCCAGAATTCCTGAGCCAGCCATGCAGGCTCAAGAATTCTGGGAGTTGAAGTCCACGAGTCATAAAAGAGCCAAGGTTGCCTACCCCTGGCCAAAACCATTCATCCACACCTTGCTACATTTTTTCCCCTTCTGCTTGCAAATTCTTAGTCATTTGTTTTTGTGTCTTAAGGAATTTGTACTCTCGGTCTTTAAAAATCCATTCTCTCTCTAATCTGCTCCAGGCTTTGTTTTCCAATTTTGATATAGATGGCAAGCACAGATTTATTAGTGCAGCCTTCTTTCCGATGTTTTAGTGCCTTTTAATCTGCAGCGGGAGAATCCCTGGAGTCCATTTCACATGGGTAGAGGGATTCAATTCAGGTTATTATCTTTTCTTTCCAAATGAATTAAGAACACTAAGAATCCCATGTTTAGCTGGGATTTGGAGAGTTAATGCTTGTCACCTGCAAGCCATGTCATCCAAGTAGAACTCATACTGTCTCTGCCCACTGTTATTGGATTTTCAGGGTGTATCTGAAGTTTAATACTCAAAGGGCGTTACAGTTAAAAGAAAAAAAAATGGTAATGTATAAAATGTGATTTGCTGTAATAAGGTTTAGGAGCAAAACTCTTAATGTGATACTTCCTGCTTTAATCTGGGACATACAGGATATTTTATTAAAGAAAAATCTACATTACAGCATCCAGACTTTATAATGCTAATAGTTCAAAACTACTTAAACACTGTAACTCTGTTAGAAAGGGAAAGATGATCCACTAATTATCAATCAAAGAATAGATCAAAGTATTGGGTTTCTTTAAGCTGGTTCAGCCCTGTTAAATTGAAATAAATAAAATCAGTTTTAAACTGCAGTAATGAACTTATTCCAGAAATATAAGCTTTTGTAGAGAAATAATGCCTTCCTTGTCCTTTGGATGGTGTGCCAAAAGCCACATTGCATAAAGTCTGCATTTCAAAGTTTCATTTAATTAACTATATCTATTAAATATTAGACATAATTAATATGATTACTCCAGTCACATATTTAATCAATTTTCCCTTCTGACATATTGAAAACTTCTGTATAGGAACAATTTTGAATGCTCAGGTTAAGCACCTGTAAATTTATCTGCCAATCAGGGTAGAAACAATAATCAGTGTGGGATTCTATTTCTGAGATTTTGACAGATAACCTTTTTTCAGAAAGACGCTGATCCAAGCAAGGGTGTACTATTTGAAATCTCACAATTCAAATGTACCACTTCCATCTATACTGCCTGTCCTGGTTGCAGCTAATACTATGTCAGGTGGCTTTGTAATATTATATATGTGTGCCTAGCCCTGTCTCCCATGAAGGTGCCACCACACAGATGTACCCTGAGTTAAAAAAGTTGGATGAAATTATAACAACTGCAATTAATACTTCCATGGGACAACTTCTTTCTCAAGTTATGGAAGAGAGAAGAAAAAATACAGCCCTATTTCATTGGACTAATATCATTTCCTGTCTTCATTTTTCCTGTTGCAATAATTATCAGTCCTTTTCCATGCTTGTCATGGGTAGATACAAGGGGAAGAATGTCAGAGGGTGAGGCTTCTACAGTTCCAGTGCAGAATTCCTCTGTGGTTTTATATCTTCCACGATTAAGGGAGCTAAACCTAAGGAGAACTTTGAAATACAGAGCAAGTTTCCCAGTTCAAATATCAGGACGGAGGCTTAGAAACAGATTTGTTGAAGGATCAAGGGGTTACAGTTATATGTAAGTGAAAGAACCCCACAAGATTTTTTTTTTTAGAGTGTAAAAATAGAGAAATTCCCACGCACCTTCTCCAAGAAGGGAGTGTGGAAATCATGTAAAGAAACATCATACTTGGGGGCATGACATAATGTAACCCCTATATCATTCCTCTCAGAAAGCTTAAAAGAAGATGATCTCTAGAGGGAAACTAGAATCCAAGTCAGTAAAAATTCTATTTTTAAAATATTCAACCATTTTTTCTACTTTCCTTTCATTTGCCTCCAAGATAATGCTGTGTGCTTTACAAAGCTGCTTTAAAAGTAACCTTGCCTGAGTATTTCTTTTCTTACTCAGAAGTGATCATAATTAGAAGTGACTGTTGAATTTAGCTTGAATCCCAGTTCAAGTCAAAATAATTTCAGACAGATTTAGGAGATAGTCAGACTTCTTCAGAGCAGACAGAATAATAATTTGAACTATCCTGCAGATTCTGCCAATTTTTTTTCAATATTATCTACCACTCCTTTAAAAACAAACAATGAAATAACATGACAGCATGACAGCCACTTCAGTAAAACAGAAAAAAAAAGTTGTATACATGGCTTAATTTCCACTGAGAAACATAGATTTGGATTTTCAAACTGTGATTTGAATTTAATTGAATCTCAGTTGTCAAATTAGGATCCAAATGGAATCTTTGCAGGGAACTATGGGACTTTTTTTTCTAGGTGATTCAACAACTAAATATGAAATGTTTGGCTGTGTAGAAAGAGATAATTGAAGCAACTTCATTACAGCTTGGAAATTTTATACTCTATAAGCTTTTCTACCTAAGAAGTTCCATCGAATCTTTATAAACACACACACACACACACACACACATACACACACACGAGGAATGGTTGCTGCAATTGGGTGTGTCTGGTTTAACGAAGAGAAGGACGAGGGGGACATGATAGCAATGTTCCAATATCTCAGTGGCTGCCACAAAGAAGAGGGAGTCAAGCTATTCTCCAAAGTGCCTGAAGGCAGGACAAGAAGCAATGGATGGAAACTAATCAAGGAGAGAAGCAACCTAGAACTAGGGAGAAACTTCCTGACAGTTAGAACAATTAACTAGTGGAACAACCTGCCTCTAGAAGCAGTGAATGCTCCAACACTGGAAGTTTTTAAGAAGAGACTGGACAGCCATTTGTCCGAATGTATAGGGTTTCCTGCCTGAGCAGGGGGTTGGACTAGATGACCTCCAAGGTCCCTTCCAACTCTATTATTACTATTATTATTATTATTATTATTATTATTATTATTATTATTATTATTATTATTATTACATACTTTTATTCCAGCTTATATAAGGTTATATCTTAAGACTGGATTTGAACTGAAGTTAAAAAGTCTTTGCACTCTCCAATTCTTTAATTTGTGCACAACCATTTCTCCCTCTCCTACATGTGTTCCCTGTCACCAATCATAACTCCTTTTGGTGGGTATTCCAGTTCAATAGCTCTTGTTAAAACAATTGTGAGTTGTAGATGCCTTTGTCTTTTGCCATTCCGTTGGCAAGGAGTATCTGATTCTCCTTGTGCTTTATCTATCTATCTATCTATCTATCTATCTATCTATCTATCTATCTATCTATCTATCTATCTATCTATCTATTATCTAGTCTTTTTTAAAAAAAGAAATAAAAATAAAATAAATCCCATGTTTAGAGTGACAGTCAATAAACCTACAGCCTAATAATCAATTGCTGTTTGTAGCAGCATGACCAGCAGTGAAGGCAGATCAGCACAAATTGCTGTCACCATGTGCTGCTGTGTGGCTACAGCCAGGCTTTATGCTGTGAGACAAATGTGACTATGCTCAAGGCTACCAGAAGGTGCTTAGTTATATCTATCAATAGACTCACGCTTACAGCTGGCTTCACATTTAACTGGATCTTTTAAGAGGGGGAAAATAGTTAGATGGAAATATGGCAAACAGAGTAGAGAAAATTTCAAATTAATTAAGTTAGCCTAGGGCTGCATCATCATGATTTTAAAGTTTTTTTTTCTGGGTTTGGCATCAACCTAGAAAAGGATATTAGAGTGTAACTTCTCTATGGAGATGCTAAAGGAGGAGGTTTAACTTTAAAAAATCAGTAATTCAGTTCAAGACTCTCTTAACTCATTTGAATTCTATTTGCCAGATATATATTCCTTCCTTCCTTCCTTCCTTCCTTCCTTCCTTCCTTCCTTCCTTCCTTCCTTCCTTCCTTCCTTCCTTCCTTTTCTCTTTTTGCTGTTACATATATACCTACGTTATATCTCAATGTATATATTTTTCCCACGGACAAAAGAGCATCATTGCTTTAATTATCTAGAGAATTAGATATTTTGCACATTCCTTTGAATTGTATTTGAAGAATCTCGCTGGGTGGCTAAACTGTTAACTGAGGATAGGGTTTATGAAGCAGCAGGTCAAACAGATAAATTTGGAAAAAAAAGGTACTCTACAGTTCTTTCTGAATTGACAGCTTTGCCTCTCCAAATGAGGTAATTTAATGGAATCCCTCATGGCTCCTGATTAATGTAAAAATATGTTTATGGCACCAAGAGAAATGAAAATATATTAACCAGAGATAAAAGGGTGTTCAGTTGTAAATGAGAGATTAAAAGCTGTTCATCTGTAAAACTGAGATTGGGCTAAGATTGTGGATGTTCAGAACAACTTCTCAAGGAATGTCAGCAAATATTTCTGCCAATCAGCAAATTCTGCTAAGAGTGTGTAAACAAAGAAAGATGACTAACCATTGTAACAAGATAGGCCAAAGTGTGGGAAGAATCAAACTAGTGGGAAAACACCATAGAGAGCTGATCCATCTGAGCTCTTAAGATTTGGGCTACTTCGTAACTAAAATTGCCACAATTTTTCCTAACTAGTAATTTTGTGTTTTTTTCCTTTTGACATCATCTTTGTATATAGGTTTTCATCCTAAAAGGATCCCTAAGTAGAAATATACAAAGAATACATTCAGTGGAAATAAATAAAACAAGCAATAATAAGCCTATATTCCAAACCACAATAATAAAGATGGAATATTCATTAAAAAACAGTTTAAGAGGTAGCAAGCACTGGGGCAGTTGTTACCCTGATATTCCTGGATCATCTTCAGTTGTTTAGAATGAGACACTGGGAAGCAACTGTAATCACCTCAGGAGACATGGTGGCACAGTGGTTAAAATGCAGTACTGCTGCTCACTGCCAGTAATTTGATTCTGATTCAAAGCTGATTCAGCCTTCCATCCTTCTGAAGTCTATAAAAGGAGGATCCAGATTGTTGGAGGCAACATGCTGACATTGTAAACTGCTCAGAGAGGACTATAAAGCACTATGAAGTGGTATATAAGTCTATTGCTATATGGTTTCATAATTGGAAGTTTGCTCTTGAGAAGACCGTAGTCCTGGTGGCACACTGTAAACTGAATCCAAAGACAGGACGACAAGAAAAACTCATCTCAGATGATCTCAGTGCATGAATGATTTGGTATTTTGAAAAGTGATCTTTCAAAAACTTTGCATAGTTGTTCAAACCAAAGATTAAAGAGTGATACATGTAGAATTTTCTGAAATTCTTTCTTTCCCAAAAGAGATGTTTTTCCCCCAAAGGCTCTACTAGTGTCAATTAATTTTTTTTTTTAAAAAAAAGTTCTTTCCACTTGTTTCTAGTGGGAAATTTTGGGAAGCACTTGGAAATGAAATGGTAAAGCCTTTCAGCATTTTTCACAGTGATCCTATTCCACATGGGGGCCTCAGTATTTATTTTCAATTTTTGTTAAAAATGAAAAAAAGAAGGAAAAAATGCAGTATTGCTTTGCTGGAGCTACAAAATTAAGGTGATATTATTTTCACCTCTTTTCTAAAAAAACACAATCTTTTAAGGGAAGTTATTTAATAATATAGGGTTTATATTCATTGGGGATTAAAATTAAGTCCTGCTGGAATCCTAATGGGAATGAAGTAGAATATTTCAGTCTCTCCAATACAAGCAAGATGAAGACTAGCCAGAATTAA
Organism: Crotalus tigris; assembly: GCF_016545835.1. Lineage (NCBI taxonomy): Eukaryota > Metazoa > Chordata > Lepidosauria > Squamata > Viperidae > Crotalus > Crotalus tigris. The sequence goes on from NW_024100077.1 coordinate 61,340, forward strand.
AGTAGCTATGAGGTACTTTCCTTTCTTTAATCACCGAGAAAGCTTGGCAAACTTAGAGCAGTGCCAAGTTCTCTAAATAACACTTTTTTGTCAGTGTTTCTTGAAATACTGCACTGAATTGATTATATGAAAGGAAACTATGGGGTTGAAATATGTATTGTGTTAGCTTTCTTCCAACTGATTGCCTTACTTCAATAGCAGCAGGCAGACATGCTACAAGAGAACAGTTGTGCTTCCGCTACAACCCGGACTAATTTTTCAAGGTGTCTCCAATGCAGAAAATGATGGGTAGGTTTAATATGAGCTTTTGGATATACAAGTTAAAAAAAAAAACCTGGAAGGGGAACAAAGATTATTTTAACCCACTGCACATTAGTTAAGAGTGAGTTGTCATGATTTGATCCAGACCAGAACAAAACAATTGACCTCAAGGTGAACATCTCTGAATTTCATTTCTAAATCTCTGAGCGAAAGAATATTGACAGCCTTTTGGGGTATGGGAAGTACTTAAGTGATGGTTAAGAAAAAGAAACAGTAATCTGCAGATTAAGGAAACTAGCATGATAACCAGAGTGATAGAAATGCTTTGTCTTGTTTGGACTGGAAGTAGGATTCAGCCAAAGCTCTCCCCATCTGCTCACTCACCACCTCCTGCTCCTCCTTCTCAGATCTCTTTAAGAGCCAGTAGAACTTTGTTGAAAGTCAGACATGACATTTTTTGACAAAGCCTGAATGTCAGTGGAAACCTGAGGAACTGTTGTTTAATATACAGTAAATAATGAGCAGGAATCACCTGGTTGAATGAGAATGTCAGTTCTTTTGCTCGATTAGCTGAGCCATGCCTGCTGGCTCAAGAGATTCACAAGCAACGAGGGACTTCTAGCTTTTGCTCCTTGGAGATGGGAGCAGAATGATGACACAGTGCTTTGACTGGGGTACACACACACACACACACAACACACACACACACACACACACACACACACACAAACAGCGTTTTGAAGAAAACCCTGCACTTCCCTTCTACTATACAGCAGCAAAGTTCTTCCACTTTGTCTCTCTGTATTATGAGTTTAAGGTTAGCTCTCTCTCTCTCTCGCTCTCTCTCTCTCTCTCTCTCTCTCTCTCTCTCTCTCTCCTTCCTGTTGATACTGTTTGCTCATTCTCGATAACAATGCCTCTTTCTCTTTTCATCGACTTAAAGAGGATAATTTTAGAAAGGAAATCAAAGATTAGCCATGGTGTGTGATTGTGCTTGTGTATTATATAGAAAGTCTGTTCTGGTTAGAAAGCAACATCGGAAAGCATGATCACTTCAAAGATTGTTTTAGCTATGCGAGAAACATTTTTCGCTTTGCAGTTACAGAAGCCCTTGTGTTTGATTTTGATTTTCTTCAGAATGTCAGATGATGGACCTTTTTTTTTCCCCCATGAGAGGAAAAAAAAAAAGTAGTGGGGTTTTCCTCTGTGGAGAGTGGGGTGACTTCAAATGATGTTTTAATTAAATGAAATAGAAGAAGCTCTGGCAATATATCTCTCAAATACTGACTGCACTGTTCCCGGACACATATATCTCCTGGGTTCTTAACCTGCTCACTCATCATTTTCTCTGCTTTAGTGGCACTGCATCATCTTCTCACCTACTAAAAGCATATGAGGGCTTCTGCTGCTAGATGCTGGATTTTTACAAGTCGCACCTATTTATCTTCAGAGAATACTATAGAATATTTTAGATTTTTAACCAGTGGCCTGAACATTTATAAACAAATATATGACATGTTTGGATGGACGTAATGATATATTCTGGTTCTAAAAGAGAATCTGGATAAAATCTGGGCTGGTAGCCATCGCAAAATATTTCTCAGCTCAAAACTGTGTATATTGGGAGGTAGCATAAAATATGCATAAAGTAAAATATATCTTTCAGACAACAATATACGAAAGTGTGTAGGGAAAGATTGGGGATGTTTGATTGCAGCAGATTTATCCTAAGGAGACTTTTTTTTCTCTCTCACACAAAGTTGTAACACTTTGTCTTGAGCACTACAGGAAGAGTTGATCAATCTCCATTGGCCGATCCACCTTACAAACAGTGGTTGTCGTACAAGCATTGTGTATACTGTATGTAGAAACAACTTTTCAGGAGAAGGTGTGCAATCATTTTGCACTGGTGATCTGGAGTTTCCCTCCATATAGGCTCCTAGGGATGGATATTCTGCTTATAACTCCACAGAAAATGTTTACTTATTTATTATTTAACAACATTTCTGAACCATCCTGTCACAAAACTCAGGTCCATCAATGATCACAAGAAGAAAGCCCCTATCCCTATATCCTTTCTCACCAATTAACATAGCAAGTTCAAAAAGAAAAGTTAATTGTTCAGTCGGTTTGGCCCATCTTAAAAGAAAGATTTTGAAGGGAGCAAAGGGATTGAACTGATCATTGGACAGGCATCTTAGGATTAGTACCAAGACATCTGCTTTCTGCCTTTCCCTCCATCTTCCCTTTTTACCACTTAGAGGGGAAGAATCTTTATCAGGCTTCTCCAGACAAGCAGATTCATTCTGCACAAGAAAAAGAAAGAGGGGAAACTAGCACTAAAATCCCACTGTTATGGGACGTTTCCTCCCAATCTTGTAAAACTCTTTGTTCCCTTCAGAGAAGTCTGATCAGGACACAACTCTCTCCCTTGTTAGAAAATTGATCTGACTTTGGGGGCAAAACAAATTGTACACCAAAAGGATTTTTTTTTATCTGAGTTGGAGTTTATAATTTGCTGGAATGAGTTGATGGACTGATGTTGTGAAGTAGACGATACTTATTCTAAAGCTCTAGCACCTGAGGACAGGTACAAACAAATTAACCTCCTTGCTCTTGAACTATGTGACATTTCCCCTCTGACACTTGCAAGTGCTTACCAGGTCCCAAGTTCTCCGCATAAAAGGACCGCCTCCATATTGAGTCATTTCCAAAGACAAAAAAGCATTGCAGTAGTCCAACTGGACAGTGCTCCTATCCTTAAGGTCTCCTGATCATGGTTTCTTTCTCAGGTTATGTTGTCCTAGATCTCGAGTTCAATCTACTTAATGTGTTTTCATTTCCCTATTTCAATCATTTCAACTGCATAGCAGAGTTTAATCAGTGATATCTTTTTCCTGGGAGCAAGTCTCACTGAATTTAATAGGACATATGAAACACGTGCAGGGCTATACTTTAAATCAGCCCTGTGCAAACTCTTTCCTCAAAAGGAAGTCCTAGAAAGGAGTTGTTGGAGCCATGGGGTTCAACCACAAGATCCTTGCAGCAGTGGTGGGTTTCAGCTGGTTCACACCACTTTGGCAGAACTGGTAGCTATTTTTTTTTGTTGCCCAGGCCCAGAATGGACTTCTGGAAGCGGCATCCACACAAAGAACCAGTTGTTCACATATTTGAATCCCACCACTGCCTTGCAGGCATGCAGATGAAAGCATCCATTATGAATGGTTATTTAGCTTCTATGTGACTACATCCAGAGAAGGGGAACTCAACCTGTCTCCTGGCAGATGAGGCCTCCTGACCAAATTTCTTCACCACTCAAGTGTTCAACAACTTTCTTGTTTTACAATTTCAAACAGTCAGTCAAAATGGGAAGTTTTATAAAAGTGATAATGGGATGCAGTCTATTTGTTACATTTTGTTTGATGTGTTGCATGCATATCAAGCATTGGATATAACATGCCTTCTGTTGTTCTCTGTTATTAATTCAGCCTTCCCATCCATCCATCATCAGGGATGGATATATGAGCAAATATATAATGCTGAAACATAACAGATCCAGATCAGTATAAAATACAATTCAATAAAAACTAACAGTGTGTTTTTTAGATTTGTTTTCATTTTGTTTTACTTCACTTTTTGGAAAAATAATACTTTAGTCTTCAGTTTTCAGTGTGATGTCTATGTTCCCAGGAGCTAACATCTAAAAGGAATTAAATTCCATTGTTATAATTTCAAAGGGAGGCAAATCTTGCAGAATTGTCCTTTCAAAATTGGTCCCTCCTCCCTCTCATACTAGAAGTACATGGTTCAGCCAAGCTCTAAATCTGTTTAATTACAATATCTTTGACCACCATGCAAGTATTGAGAACCAAAATATATAAAAGATGACAACTGCACATCAAGAAGTCATGAAATATTTCTAACCTCCTATTTTAGGATTCAAGCATATAGGTCAGTGATGGCGAACCTTTTAGAGACCGAGTGCCCCAAAACTGGCCCCGCTCCCACTCCATCCCTGCCCCGCTCCCACCCCATTCCCTGCCCTGCCTGCCTGCAGGGCCACTCACTGCCTCCAGGGCCTGCTGCAGATCGCCCAGGCAGCCCAGGAGCACCAATGGCAACCATGCCCTCTACCCACGCCCTGCAGCATCAACTGTGCATGATGGAGCGTGAGGCAGGGTCTTGTCCATGCTGCCTGGCTGCCATGTCCTTGACTGCTCTGCTCCCTGTGGGCCACACTTAGGGGCAACTCTCCTCCAGGGGAGGCAAAACTGGGGCAACAGCACATGTGCCCACAGAGAGGGCTCCGAGTGCTACCTCTGGCACGCGTGTCATAGGTTCGCCACCACTGGTATAGGTCCATGCAGTGCTTTTTTTGTAAAAGAAAAAAAAAGGTGCTGGAACTCACATATGTCATAAAACCCGCCTTGCCTATCCTACAAGGTTCCATCCAAAAAAGGTGCCAGAACTCCATTCTGGGCGTTTTATGACAAAAAAAGCTCTGGGTCCATGCAGTGGAAACCCAGCCAATGTTAGCCCACTGAAAGACCTCAATGTTGTTCAATCGATACAAGAAATGACATAATCTTTCTGCTCACCATTCTCCATTCTCAGAACAAAACAAAACTCTGCCCAGGAGCCTTTCCATTTAGCCTGGGTCTTTGTTCTTCTTGTAATCTGGATGTGGATTGCAGAGGGAGAAGCTGTCCTACTGCTCCTGCTGAGAGATGTTGCCCTTAGACCTGCCTCAGTTATCAGCCACAGGGCAGCCATTCTATCATAAGAGAAGAGGACAATTCCATCACCATTACAGCAAGATTAGTTGCTTGGGCTCTCGCCAGCTGTCACATAGTCCACTGCAGTTCCATAACGCTAGCTGATCTGTCGGCATCCCAAATTGTCATGTTGAATGTCAAAATGTTAGGAAATGGTACCTGAGTTTCTTTTTCTCTCCACATCCTTTTTCCTTACCTGTCATCTCTTTAAGGTTTCAAAGACTACCTTATATCGATAGTTAATGTGCTAATCTAGGAACAGGGAAAACTAACTTCTACTCTTGCCTCTGATGTGGAAGCCAACTGGATGTCCTCCAGTCGCTCTTTGTTATTTATTGTATCAATTTATTTAATTTTTATCCCACTTTTATTATTCTGTAACTAACTCAAAGTGGCAAACATACTTACTAGTGCTTCCTCCTCTTTTTCCTCACAACAACCCTGTGAGGTAGTTGGGCTGAAAGAGAGAGAGAGAAAGGCTGGCCCAAAGTCACTCAGCAGGCTTTCATATCTAAGGTGGGACCCTAGGAAGATGGCAATGGCAAACCAATTTCAAATTGTGGCTTAGAAAGCTGCATAGACTTGTCCACATAGTTGCCAGCAATCAAGGCTGATTCAAAGAGAAAAAGAAGAAGCTTTTCTGGGAGATTTTTAGAGGAGATTAAACTGTTTCAATAAAACAAATAAGACTGAGTGTTAGATTTCTATGGTCTGTTTACACTATTTTTCCTTAACCAGCCCTAAAGCACAGACAAAGTAGCACTCTCTGCTTCAATGCAGGTGGATAGATTCCCTCTTTGGCTGCTGGAACCACACGTAGTCTAGAAATTGCAATCTACTTTCACCAATAACTACAAGTTTTTCTTCCTTTTTGGATTTTTCAGTTGGCTCAGAATCATTTGCATTCATCCATTTTTATGCGCTTGGTCTCAGTTTCACATGGGTTTAATCATAAATCCAATCCAACACATTTTCTATGTCCTATTGAAAAATAACTAATTCAGCTACATAAATGTTATACCAAAGAAAGAAAGAAAGAAAGAAAGAAAGAAAGAAAGAAAGAAAGAAAGAAAGGAAGGAAGGAAGGAAGGAAGGAAGGAAGGAAGGAAGGAAGGAAGGAAGGAAGGAAGAAATGCATGGTAAATCTCAGAAATGGGTGTGTCACTGCATGCGCACAGATCACTGGATCTGATGGGACAGGCATAACTGCATGATTTCTTGATATATTTTTTCTTTATTTTTTTTTTTATCCAGAAACAAAGTCACAATTGAGCAGTTTGACTGCAAGTTAAGCCTCATCAAAATAGCTCTGGTGTACAGTGGTTAGAATGCAGTATTGCAGGCAAACTCTGCCCACAGCCTGTAATTCAGTTCTCATGGGGCTCAAGGTTGACTCAGCCTTCCATCCTTCTAAGGTCGGTAAAATGAGGACCCAGATTGTTTGGATCAATATGCTGACATTGTAAACTGCTTCGAGATTGGTGTAAAGCACTATGGAGTGGAATGTAAGTCTAAGTGCTATTGCTATCAGAATATATAAGTAGTTTCATTTTCTATGGGGCTGGAGGATTTTGTTACCTGTTCTTGGACAGGTTTATCTGGAAGAAGCCATCAAAATTGAGATTATCAGCATTTGTACCTTTTCGAAATAATTTTCTTCCAGGAATGGATAGCACTGGCATATCAACTAAGGCTGATTTTTTTAAACAAAACAAAACAAAACAAAACAAAAACAAAACTCCAAGAAAATCCAAAAATCTGAAAAAGATTCAGTGCAAATTGCATCTTTCTTTCTTCTGGAAGAGTATAGTCCCGTTTAGATCAGATTGATCTACCACCTCTCAGGATTTATGGCTATACAATAAGCCCCTAGTGTCTTGTCTGGATTAAATTTCCATTTAATATCCTCCATCCAGTCCCTGAGCAGATCCTCAGGATTGCCACACTATTTTCTGAAGATGTCTCACCAAAACATGTATGCATATTAATGGCCCAGAACTCAGATCTCCCAATTATCTTCTCCTTTATCAGCTTTATGTCCTCCTTGAGAAACACTGTAGACAGAATAGAGCTCTGAGGGATACTATACCATACTTCCTATTTTGAAAATGTACTGCCTTCAATATCTGAAAAGTATCCTATAAATAGAGATGGACCTTGCCAGGCTTTGCCCACTTTCCAAAATCTTTCAGGTAATCTCTGAAAGATGATGAATGGCCCTGACAGCTGCCGAGAGATCAAGAAGAACCAACAGTGCTCTCTGCCATTGCCTCAATAAAAGTAATACATCAGGCTGACCAAGACAGTCTGGATCTATATTCTAGCACAGTGTTTCTCAACCTTGACAATTTTAAGGCATGTGGACTTCAACTGCTGGCTGTGGAATTCTGGGAGTTGAAGTCCACATGCCTTAAAATTGTCAAGGTTGAGAAACACTGTTCTAGCATGAAGTCAATCTGAAATATGTGAAGATTTACCATCCTGCAGAAACTTCAAAAACACTTTGAAGACCAAACTGTTTCACCTTCACTGGAAAAGGTTGTTCTTCGATTCTTCACAGGGGAGGCTATAGGGACATGGTACTTTATATTAGTTTATATTTCTCTTTTGGGACACGTGTCTCTCTGTGTGTGTATTTGAGATTTTCCGGCTATAGTCTGTAGGTTTACTCTATTAGCAATTTAAGTCTATGGAAATGGATGGCATACAAGTTACATAAACAACAAAATAACGTGAACCAGTCTAATTACACTAAGGGGAATTACTAGACACCCCTGTAATTGAGCCTGGCTCAAACATGAGAAATTTTAAGCACAAAATCGTTGGAATCTTTGCAATGAATGGGGCTATCTGTGAAGCGGATCAGAGAGCATCCTTAGGAATGGTTGTGTTGGAATACTGCATCCAGTTTTGGTTACCACGATGTAAAAAAGATGCTGAGACTCTAGAAAGAGTACAGAGAAGAGCAACAAAGATGATTATGGGACTGGAGGCTTAAACATATAAGGAAAGGCTGCTGGAATTGGGTATGTCTAGTTTAATGAAGAGAAGGATGAGGGGGGACATGATAGCAGTGTTCCAATATCTCAGGGGCTGCCACAAAGAAGAGGGAGTCAAGCTATTCTCCAAAGTGCCTGAAGGCAGGACAAGAGGCAATGGATGGGAACTAATCAAGGAGAGAAGCAACCTAGAACTAAGGAGAAATTTCCTGACAGTTAGAACAATTAATCAGTGGAACAACCTGCCTCCAGAAGTTGTGAATGCTCCAACACTGGAGATTTTTAAGAAGAGACTGGACAGCCATTTGTCCGAAATGGTGTAGGGTTTCCTGCCTGAACAGGGGGTTGGACTCGATGACCTTCAAGATCCCTTCCAACTTTATTACTATTGCTATCACCCTAGCAGGCTCCTTTTCCCAGTTACCAAAGAGAGGATAGATAGAATCATTAATAAAACTAATCTCTAACATTATTTTTTATTGTCATGCACTTTATTTGGGGCTGCCCCCCTGCCAAATTTGTCAATTTGGCTGGGAAGATGCAAACAAAAAAGAAACAAATCAACAACAAAACCTGAAACGCATATTACACAGTGGTTAAAGCTCAGCACTAACCGCATATATGTTTCTGGGTGAAATACAAAGATCTAGTTATTTCCTTGAAGGTTTTTCATGGCTTAGGCTATTTGATAAAATATATCCTCCTCTACCAACTTCCTCATTTAACTGTGGTCATCTGAGCAGGGTGACTGTACCAATTAATTTACTAACATAAAACATTTTGTAGCAAAAAAAAACGAGTCAAGAAAAAGATTTTATTTTTTATATTACATGCATATGTTAAACTAGATTTTAAAAAAAAAATAGCATGGCTACAAAAGCATATTTGGATGCTAGTATTTACTCACATCCTTTGGCTGCTGTGTTCCTTTAACGCATTGCTGGCCAACTGTAAATTGATCACTTACAATTTTACTTGAGTGCTTAGTGACCAAAAAAATGTATAAATGCTGTCTCTGCCAGAGTAACTGAAAGTGCATGAGCAGATCTAGAGAAAGACTACAGGCAACAATTAGCCATCACAGTTACCCCTGCTAATACTGCAGAAAATTGAAAGGTTTGCCTCACTGACAATTGAAGAGCATTTCAGAAGTTTATCCAGAATTGAAACGGAGGGAAAAAAATCTGCCTGGAAATACTGTACCTTCAGTAGCCAGCAAATTCTGCTTTGTAGTGCTTTCAAGACCATCTTGTCTCAAAGCCATCCAAGATCAGTGTGTCTTGCTGAACAGAATGCTGGCAGTCTTGCATGACATTTCAAGAAGGAGGAGACATTGCTCCGTGCGACAATATCTTGGAGGCTAACATTATCAGAAGAAGTAGACTTGAAAATAACCTGGGCTAATCTGTAACACACCCAGAACTTTGTCCTGCTATAGGATAATATTAAAGTCCACATATGAGAGATCAATCACAGAGCACATAAACATTTCCTTACTGTCAGCTTGTATATCTTTGGTCTTTAGGACACCAAAAGAATGCTGTTTTTGTTCTGTGCTCTTCCAAATCCAGTTAGAGAGTTATGCTGACTCTGAAATCTTTGGATCTATCAGCATTCCATATATGGACTAACTGATCAAAGAAATCACCACAGTTCATTAAATGGTGATCTACAGTATAGTTTAGTTTTGGGGGAAATTGTTATTGAAACAATTTACTAAATCATGAGAATTTGTTACCTATTCATGTTTCCGTATTACCACTCAAATATACCTGGTTATCCCCTAAGTATGTTCCAATAAGTTTCAGTCACCTGTATTACTCATGCATTGGGCAAATGTTGGTAAGTTGGTTTCTCATGTTCTCAATTTCCAGAAGGAAAATGGAAAGAATAATACCTAGAACATTATACTTCTGCTGCAAAGTTTTTCACACACAACACACAGAGACAGTGATACACAGAGATAGACAGATAGACAGAAAAAAGGATACATCTAGAAGAGATGTAAGAAAACACAGAAAGATAGTTTGTTATTTTAAAAAAGGATTGCAAAGTAACACTGATTTAAAGGTATTCAGACTTGTTTTGGCTTGTATACCTTACAGATTTGGGTTTACAGTATGATTTTAATTTTTTTTTTCATTTAATCAAAACAAACTTCTGTTAATTATAACCTACCCAGTATAGTGCTCTAAATGTAAACAGAAACATTGATTTAGAGTATAAGTGCAAGAGAATGTAAGCATAATCTTTAATTTATATGTCAGTTCTTTGTTCTCTTCAACCAATATTGTTGTCAATATTTCTGTCAAATACACTTTCCTAAACACCTGTTAGAAATGCTACAGGGCTTTCATGCACACATGGCACCATATTGGAGCAATACAGCTGATTTGGCATAATGCAAATAGCTAGGTAGACGTTATCTAATATGTTTAACATTTTACTGAAGTTTGAGCTAAGTTGTCTTTTAAAACTAGGTCTGCAGCAATACAACATGGTTTCATATATTCTTCAAGCAGTGGAAATTTTAGCTTTTTAAGATCTGAAATATTTTATAGAGCCGAGGTGGCGCAGCAGTTAGAGTGCAGTACTGCAGGCCACTTTAGCTGACTGTGTTCAGTAGGTCAGCGGTTCAAATCTCACCGGCTCAAGATTGACTCAGCCTTCCATCCTTCCGGGGTAGGTAAAATGAGGACCCAGATTGTTGGGGGCAATGTAAATATTTATATATACATTGCTTACTGGTGTACACTGCTTAGAGAGTGCTTGCACTTAAAGCGGTATATAAGTCTCATAAATAAATTTTATTTATTTAATTTAATTTAAATATTTTATCAAAAATTAGGATGCAGTCTTTGGATACTGGACAGCAGGAAAGCAGCTGTCCCAGTATCTTAGGTGTTATCCATACATTTTCCTCATCTGGATGCAATGATAGCTCACTGTCTATTTCTACAGGACATGTCCTTGTGCCATGTTGTTGTCGTTTAGCTGCTAAGTCATGTCTGACTTTTTGTGACCCTATGGACCATAACATGCTAAGCTCCCCTGTCCTCCATTGCCTCCCTGAGTTTGCCCAAATTCATGTTCACTACATCAATGACACTATCTTACCATCTCATCCTGTGCCATCCCCTTCAAAGCATCAATTCTGGCTAAATCTCTACCCATAACTAAGTTGATATAGATCAGTGGTTCTCAATCTGTGGGTCAGGACCCCATTTGGGGTCGAACGACCATTTCACAGGGGTCGCCAAACAACACAGTCCGCCATTTTTTCCCCCTTTTCCTTAGCTGTGCTACTCTTGAATGGAGTCTAATTCTATTGGCTTTCAAAAGCCAATAGGAATTGTCCAGGCTGTCTCTGCCCTGCTGAGCCCGCCAAAAGTCCCATTCTGCACCAGTTGACTTACGACCGGTTGAGTAGTCCTCGACTTACGACAGGTTGGGGGTTGCGGCATTAAAAAGGTTGAGAACCACTGATATAGATTAAGATATTCCACTCTAAAAATGGTGTTTTCCCTAATGTCTTAGCTCAAGATGATGCATGTTGGATACATGGATGAACATCAGACAATTGGGCTAAAATGACAAAGTTCGTGCCAAAAATCCTGCATTTTCTAGAGGTTTCCACTGGGACTGCCTGCTTCCATAAAATCCCTTATCCCCTTACCTATCCCACTATTCTCTTTTGGCTGTCATGCAGACTAGATCAATGGTGTCCATAGTTCATTTGTTTAATGGTTTTGTTAGAAATCAACAGTTGTTGCATCAAATACAAATTCCTTGATCCAGTACAGCACAGTGGTTAAAGTGTTGGATGAAGAGTGGAAAGCTTAGATTCTTGTCCACAATCAATCGTAGAAGCTCATGAAGTGATTTTGGATCAGTCACTTTATTTCAGCCTAGCCTATCTGTTATGGTTTCTATTGTAAAAAAAGAGACAAGTTCTTTTACAGAACAGAAAATGGAAAGCAGGAGAGAGTACAATGTATATTTTTTTCATCTCCTAAATGAAAGGTGGAATATAAATAAAACGTAGAACTCTATAAGTCAGTGTTTGGAATTTTTAACGTGTCTGCATAGTCCAGTGGTCCCCAAACTTTTCATCAAATTTTAGATTGTTCGTTGATCCCAAACATTTATTATATAAACATAATTTAATAAATAATAATTTAATGCTACTGCAGATAGTAACAAAAGTAATGGAAGGTCCCAACAACCCTTGGGGATTAACATCAATCAGTTTGGGGGACCCTGGTACAGTCTAAAACTAAAATTTGGTATTTAGATTTCTTGCTTTAAATTAGCATTTTAATTAGTTGACCGGTCACCACAATGGTTTCTCAAAACGTGTCCAATAGTGATGATATATATCAGAAGAATTAAAAAAACACCCACACATATAGCCTTCCTATTCTTCTCAAAGGAGCCACTTAAGGAACAGGGAATGTGGATAGATGGTTGTATTGGAACAACTTATTGCTGCCTCTACAGTATTGCATGCTGAGTGTGCATAGATAGAAGTACTGCACCAACCAGTTGTGGGTGCACAAATAAGGGATTGTTGCATAGAGAACCAAATGACAGAACTGCAGACTGGGATTGAAACCCAGTGAAGCAGTTGTGTGGATTTGCCTGTAATCACATCTCATTTTGCTCTCCCTCCTCTCCCCTCAATTTTCTCACAGAGTTATTCCACTTCTACAATTGAGGAATATTTGTTAGCCATTAAGCCTGGCAACAGGTCAATGTCGAGTGAAAATTATACTTTTCCCAAGCCTTTTGCGATGATCTCACTGAAATAATTCTGTGAGATTGTTTGACTTTGATTGTACTCATACTTCATCATTTCTTCTTATTGGGCATTTTATGACCACCGCCCCCTCAAAAGATAAATGAGAAAAAATATACTGTAATTGCCTAAGGTTGATTCAATTGAGGGTCCTTAGGCTTCTGTTCTGGCAGTGTAGGGATTATATGGGGAGTTGTTTAGCAAGCAGGCCTTCAGTTCTATTTGACTGCAACCACCTGGCTTCTTATACTGTATAATACATTATTTGGTGGAAGGAGCATAAAAGAACTGCTTGAGGGGCCATTGGTGCTTTCCGAGTTTGGTCGTTTTCTTGCAGATGTTTCATTACCCAAACTAGGCACTCCTCATTTCAACCATGAGCTACAAAAATTATCCCCAATTGAAAGAACTGCCAGTCTGAATCTACTTCTGAAATCATCATAAGGTTCTTTTAGATGAGGAGTGATTTATTATTCATTTTATTTGTTCATTTTTCAGTGTGATAATGTAATGTTAGTTCTTATAGATTTAAGTTCATATCATAACATTTAGCATCCCTAAATGTTAGTTTTCTTGGAAATTTACTAGTGAGTGTGTTTTTATCTCTTGGATATTCACAAGAATTATTGACAAGATCCTGAATCCTACAGCATATGCACCACTGCTTTAAGAAAATAAGACGTTTGCCTCAGGCTGTAGTTCATGCAGTATGATCACTTGGTCTATGTAGTTATAAATGATAAGTGATTGAGGAGCCATTATAAAAAAATGGAAGGAAACAACCAACTGCATCAAAGAGATTATGATTGTTTTCTTGAGGATTTTAACTTCCAAGCATATTTGTGGAAATTCAGCCTCCAAAGAAGAATAAGTTGCACTGGGCATATTTTTGCTTTTGATCTCAGATCTTACGTCAAGCTTGAAAGCAATCAACATTTAACCTTTACAATAAGAAGCTTAAGGAGTACTAAGGAGAATAAGGAAAGTTAATTGTACAAGCTACATTGGGAAAATGCACCTCTTTCCTCGTAGAACTTTAGTCACTAAGCATAAAAAATAGTGACAGGCATTCACTGGTAAAGCAATGACAATGATTCAAAAATTGGCATGGATCATCAGCAAAAGAATAGGCAATAAGGGTGCTTGAGAAAATCAACTTTTCTAGATACTTGTTCAAAGTGATCTGATTCAACACATCTCAGATACTCTGATATTGTTGGCTCACAGTGCTATAGGGTGTGAATATAAAGCATCATATGAAAGAATATATGAAAGAAAATATATTTAGAATGTCATGTTTTGTTCAAAAGGAAGATTTTACAATGCCCATTTAAATTGCAAATAATACTGCAATGAGCACTAAAATTACAGAGAATATCTTATTTATCACTACATAAACCTTCATTTGTTATCAAAGAGGACTAAGCTTCATGAAAGCTTAGATGGCAATATATTTGTTCCATAAATTCTCTTTAGAATATTTAATGTATCAGTGTACTTGACAATAGGAACAAATAGTAGGCCCATTCAGATTTTTCAGTTGATTCAAGATCATTTCACTTCATTGCAACTTTACCAAAATAAAATTTCCTTCCTTCCTTCCTTCCTTCCTTCCTTCCTTCCTTCCTTCCTTCCTTCCTTCCTTCCTTCCTTCCTTCCTTCCTTCCTTCCCCTCATTTTTGCTCTCTTTCTTTCCCAGCCCCTACCGAGCAAATATTCAACTGTACAACTCACTGCAGTGCTAATCATAAGCATGTTATACAGTACGTTTGCCTGAAGCTAAGTTAAGCAGGCAGATTAAGACTGTAATATAGTATCAGGGCTCATAAATCAAGTGGACTTGCAGATTTGCTTCCTCTTACTGCTCCTTCTTACAGTTCAGACAAGTCATAATTACACATCAGTAGGCACTGTGAGCAGAGGAATGAACTACAACATAATGCACAATAAACCCTGTCATATAAAGCAAACTGGATAAAATAACAGAAGCAATACTCCATTTTACATTTCACTCAAGAACTACATCATGTCATCGTGTAATGTTCTGATCAATCAAAAGCCCATCCGTTTAGACAGATGTACTTGTTAAAATGTAATGTAGAAGGATATATTTTTGTTTTGCAGTAATTATGGGCAACAGAGCATTGGAAAACACAAGTACACTACGTTAGTTCACTCCAAACATACCCCAAAGAGAAAAGTTTGTTGAATATTAGGTGCATTTCCATCTTATTAGAAAAGCTTCCAATAACTCATAATGGAAAACCTCTGGCCATCTTCCTTTCTGAATATCCTATAATTTTATGAGGGCCCTGTTGTGACTGTTTGTTACCATGATAGTCATTTTCACCCAAGCTGTCTATGTGTTATTGTATGTTTTTAACAGTTTTATTGTCTTTGGATTTTATAAGCTTCCTTGAGTTTGCTAGAGTGGGTCGCTGTTAACAAATAATTTAAATACATTGTTTGTGGAAATTCTCTGCATTTTTTCTTTGGTTTCTTTCCATATTTTGATTTCTTTTTTTAAAATAAAAGAAAATAAATTCCTTAGCAAACGTAATGATCATGCCAATAAAAATGGATATTAGGTCATATTAAAAAAAAACAGAAGATAAATGAACAAGTCTTATATTCTCTCAACTGTTTCTGAGTAACAATATATTGGAAACAATATTCCTTTCTGAGGAATCCTCAGTGTTGATTAGAGTAGCATTTATTAATAAAAAGAGAATAACTATCTGTAAAGCTCTGAAGAGCTGGGAATATAAAAGTGCAGAGGGGGATGTATAAGAGCTGTTTTAGGTCAGATGGATGTAGAAAACTTCCTTTTCCACATCTTTGTATGTCAATGTAAAATATGATATTGACTGCCTTAGGAAAATATATGATTAAAAATAATCAATTACTTATTGTTCAAACTGGCATCAGATTTGGTAGCCAATAGATAAATGTACAGAGGAAGAGAGAAAGGGAAGAGTATTATTTCACAGGGGTTAAGACTGAAAACCTCTGAGTTAATTAGTGTTATTTTGTTCAAGACTCATTGTTGATTTTGTATGTAGAGTTGGGTCCTACAGAGCAGTTTTTCCTCAATCTTATACCCACCATACAAGATGGACGTCATTTCCCATAAGCCTTTGGGAATCTTTGTAGGAAGACCAAAGGAAGCTGTGATATGGTAGGTAATGTGATCCATATTACTTGACATTTAATACCATGTGAAACTGAAAACTTATTGTGCTGTTTCCACAGGAAAGCCAATAACTTCTCCAAAGGCTTAACTGTCTTGCAACTCTTTCTTCTATCCAGTGGTAGGATTCAAATATGTGAACAACCAATTCTCTTTGTGGATGCTGCTTCTGGAAGTCCATTCTGGGCCTGGGCAACAAAAAAATAGCTACCGGTTCTGCCAAACTGGTGCGAACTGGCTGAATCCCACCACTGCTTCTATCCCTATCCTATGGTGTACTGATGCAAAGAAGGATTAGGAATGATGTGCCCGCATCAGAATGCTATGATCTTCAAACGTTGCCTCATGGTCTCAGTGTGCAATTAATTCATGGTCTCAGTGATCACCAGTTTAGATGCTTTAAAGCAGGCATGTCAAACTGCCAGCCCTCGGGCCGGACACGTCATCCTAAAACTGCGCCCACCCCATTGCCGGCATTGGAGAAAAAGTTCCAATGCATTGCGCTACGTCACGTGATGTCACGAGTTTGACATGCCTGGTTTAAAGAAATATTTGAAAACATTCACAGTGCATAAATCTATTAATAGCTAGTCAGCCTCAGCCTAGATGGAGTCTCCATATTCAGAGAGAAGCAGTTCTATTTATTTTTTATTTATTTGAAACAGTCATATCCTGTTTTTGAATTATAGAAAAAAACATATGCTTCTAAGTTTAGTACCAGTTTTTGATAATAGAGACAAGTCCAGATGAAAGTTGATTTCTTCAACCCTTGGAAGTATCTCTCTGACCATCACTGGAAATAAGTTGGACTTTGGTCTGATGTTCTTGAACCAGTTTATAGCTGTACAACAGGGGTCTTCAAACTTGGCCCTTTTATGACTTGTGGACTTCAGCTCCCAGAATTCCTCAGCCAGGCACACTGGCTGAAGAATTCTGGGAGTTGAACTCCACAAGTCATAAAAGGGCCAGGTTTGAAGACCTCTGCTGTGCAATGACAAATCTTTCATTAAATGTATAACATCCGCAAATTATATAATATATAATTATGTAGGCTACAGAAATTGTCAGTGAATTTTTCTTATCATTGTCTTGACTTTTTTTTTTTAAAGTTAAGTGGGCCAATGCTTATTGAACATACGCAAGCTTCACAGGGATCTCCTATGACAGATTGATGATTATTCTTAACCTGAAGAGAAATGTTTTAGGAGAGAAAAAAAAAATACTATGCAGCTGCACCTAAATTGAAACCTTGATAGCAAAAAGCTGGAATGAAATAAAAGCACTATTTCTGAAATCCTTTGGACCATGATCTACTTTTGTTGCCATCATTCATTATGCAGCTTTTTTCATGCATCACCATGCTGTCATTCCATGTGTTTGCTGTATTCACTGCCTAGTGGGAACACCTAATTTACTATAAATTACCAAAGAGTTTATTAATGAATGCTTAACAGTAAGAGTTTGTATATCTATTTCAGGGGTGAGGAGAGGAAAAAAAATATTATCATCCCTCCCCCTTTTTGGGGACTCACATGAACTTTTGGAATTCAGAGGCAACATGATCAGAGATTTACACAAACTTGGCAAACCCTTTTTTTTTTTTTTTTTACTCTTGTATAAAATAACTGCAAAAAGGGTCAGAGGTCCAATGTCTTCATGCGGAGACAGATCATGTTCTAGCTGGTACCTAGGAAGAAAAAAACAGTAGGGTGTGCTTTAATGAATGGCTTATCATGTGGAACACACCATGTGATAATAGTGCCGGTGTGAGAAGAAGGAAATAAAGCAACATAAAGAGGTTTAGCTAGGTTGTGTGTTGCTTAGAAGGTTCCGTTTCAACAGCAGTAGATGAAGGGTGTTTATCAAAACTCAGAGTAAATCTGAAACAAGTTGAAAGACTCCTTTGAATAGTTCTTAAGTGCACTGAAACTGCTATCCCTGGCCTTTCCTTTAAACCAGGGGTGTCAAACTGCTGGCCTGTGGGCTAGTTTCATCATACTGGAGCCGCGCCCACCCAATTGCCGACAATGGCGAAAAAGCTCCGATACGTTGTGCGACGTCATGTGACGTCGTGAGTTTGACATGTCTGCTTTAAACAAAAACATAGGTGCTTTGGGTTTCATATCTGCCAATATCTATTACTTCCCTTTCCTAGATACATGATGTGTGTGTGTCTATACACACACACACAAGTATATACACAGACCTAAATACATGTTTATTATGTTTCATAACAGAAACAAAGTATAAGCATGTCACATGGTGCAAAACCACTATAGAATAAATTTGAGAAAAGGCGTCACAATTTTATTTAATTTTGCTTTAAACCAATAACCATTGAGACATATGGAAGTGATTTAATGTTCTCAGATTGTTTTAGTTCAATGTTAATATTCTACAAATATATAAGCCTCCTTTATGCTACACCAGATGATTAATCCAACACATCCACTTTTACCTGCACTAAGTTACCACCTATCAGTGGGGGAGTTTTTCACTGTAATTGTTGTTGTAGATGCCAAACAGTTAGTGTATCCTCCTTTTCCTTTTCAGATATCCAATAACCCTGCTTGGGGCTAGAGTCTTTCTCCCAGCTCCTTTTTATACCCTTTGGCATAGGACGAGGACATTCAAATGATGTCATCTAGGGTCTGTTCCAGTGCTTGGAAATTGTTGATTTTGGATGAAAATTCACCTAACCTCAGCCCTAGGAAGATTGAGTCAGAGTCACCTAGATCTATGGAATGTCCATATTTGGTTCTGTATGGTGTTCTTGTTAGGTGTGAAAGATCAAGTCCACATGTGAAGGTCCAGTTAAACTGATTTATTGCTAATCATCCCTAGGAATCTTCTCAGCTAACAGTTAGCACCTGCTTGAACTTAGATAAGGGTCAATGGAATACAAGGGAGGTTGAACTTACTTTGCTTGGGGCTACTTAAGGAAACTTATTGTTCTTTAACTCTGCCCCCAGGTTCTGCCATTCCTTCTCCTATAGTTATACTTTCACAGACAGACCTGGTATGGAATTTGGAGATCATTTTGGACTAATGGCTCCTGCCTGAAGATTTATAAGGCACGGATTGTATTTCAAGGAGGAATTCTGAAAGGGATAAAAATATCAAAATATCGCATGCAAAGAAAAGGTGCGGGGGGACTGTTTTCTTTGTGCATTTAAAATGAAACTTGGCCAAATGTACGAAATGTTAGGACTCCTATATATAGGTAGTCATCTTCAAATAACCTGAAATGGTTGATACTGATGAGATATGGGAAACTATTTTCTAGAATGCAAAGGAAACGTAAATAGACTATCCTAAAATTTTGTAATATATAGCCAGGACAACTGTGGGAGAAATGCATAAATCAAATTACCATTTCTTATAAAAATGGTTTTCCTTATCCAGACTTTAAAATCTTCTGATCTTTATTGTACTTTGCTTATTACGTGATTGGTATTTCACCACTATAATTATTTAACATCTATCAGAGCAAATGTTTGTGAGATAACTATGTTTGCACTATGTCCCTGTTAAAAATGGTTTAGTGAGGTCAACAAGTTGATGAATTTCCTTCCTAAAAAGATATGTCATTGCCAAATAATTAATAAAGTGTTAATTTTTTGCAATATATATTGGTCTTTTCAGTGTACTGCATGCAAATAGCGAATCCTGTTGTTACTTATCTCCCATCCAATGGGCTTACTTATAAGTAGACATGGAAATAAGTGGATTTTTGAAAAAGAAATATATCTTTAAAATATGCCTAGTGGATAGCTTTGATGGGAGATGTTTATGTTTTGGCCCTAGTACTGATAACCATCTGTCTGCCCAATATTAGTGATTATTCTCATTCCTTCAAATCTGAGTATATCTTAAATATGTTAGATATAACAGCTAGGACACTTGAAATAAAATAGCCTATCTTAAGGAATGTATATTAAGGTAGATTGGTCCATAACAACTACAAAAAATACTTTGACACTGTGGACAGAAAGGGTAAAAAAATTGTCCCTGTGACTGAACTAAATATCTGTGTAATTTGCAATTTATCTCCGTCAATATTTTTTCTCATTTCATTGGATTGAAGGTAGGAAAAATATATTGCAAGGACAGAATTGGAAGCTGGACAAGCAGGATCCAATTTATTGAGGACCAATACACCATGCTCCAATTTTAGTTTGTTTGTTTGTTTGTTTGTTTGTTTTAAATGGGAGCCTATAAAGAACATGAAAAAGCTTAGGAAATATTGGTAAGGTTTAGCTACCTATGAATTTGTCCTTTAAGTCACCAATTTCAAAATGTGAGAAAGAAAAACTGAACCATCAATAAAATGAATTGATAGGAAAAAAAATCCCAAAGAAATAAAAACAATAGGAGGAAAGAGATAAAGAAAAACACAGCAGAAGAATGGAAACAATGAAACTGTTTTTTTTCCAGTTACATACAATTTTACATGCATCAAGATACATTTAGTTGAAGGATCTTTACTCCTTTAGAATAGAGGAGCAACAGTAGAGTAACTTTCAGCAGCAAAATGGTAGAGAATGAAAAAGTAGAATAACTTTTCTGAAGCAAAAATAGAATAACTTCAGCAGCAAAAGGGAGAATGAAAATTTCATAAAGTACCACAGCTTTTCTTATGACAGAACAAGCCTCTTAGTTATTTCCTTCCTTCCTTCCAGCTTTGGTTGCTTCTCTCAGCTCTAGCCAAATTTCAATTTTTGCCATGGGTCTTTTGGAAGTCCAGGGGCTGTAGCCTGCATGAAACAGCCCCTAGCCCCCATTGACAAAAAATGTGACTTTTCTCATCTTTCATTGGATCCCATTACATAATTATTTTATTGCAAGACAAATCATTTGCCTCAATTGTCTTCAGCAGTTGGGTGGGAAATGTGTGGAAATAAAGTCTCAAAGTGAGATAATTTCTAAGGAATTGGGAGAAGCTACGGATTGCCCCTGATGTACTGATACAATACATGTTTTCAAAAGAAAACATGATTGAATTTTCCAGGAAAAGCTATTTCTTAACAATAATGTTGAACTAGGTTTGGGAGATTAGAAGTTTATCAATTACAGTAGATGTTTTTCAAACATAAACAAATGAGATGCAGTGGAGAGAGATTTCAGTCTTTGTCTATGTAAAATAAGGTAACTACATTAAAAATTGGTTATACATTCACTTCTTATCCCCATAAAAAAAGAGTCAAATCCCAGGCAATATATTTATTGCTTTATTTTACAACTAAAGAGTCATGCATGTTTCTGAAAGTTCAGTTCACAAATTTCTCTCCAAATAACAATATTTGGGGTTGCATGGAGAAATATTCAAATGTCTGAAAAATGTGGGAGAAGATTCTTCAAAGAGTGCAGATCAGGTAAAGTCTTGATAGCTACCTAAGAAATAGACGGGGGGGGGGGAGTCCTTGGTAAAAGTATATGCAGCTAGAAAAGTAGGAAGTCTGTGTTTTACTTATGTCCAGCTGTAACAAGCGCAGGCAATAAGATAACAAAAAAATCTGTTTTCCTTTCCAAAACTGAAATCACAGTTTTGAGGTTTAATTTCTGGCAACCCATGCTACTGATACTAGATCATTATGTGTTGTTTTAGAGGAAAGGGGAGGGTCAAAGACCATATCCCAAATGTGAAGTTTCACCTTGTTTACAATAGCTGTCCAATACCTCCACCCTGGATTTAATTTTATTCCAACATTCAGGCTGAGTTGCACAGCAGGCATCAGAATTTCCTCAGCAAAGGCAATCTGAAGTGAGAAGACTAACATGCTGCCTGTGCAGGTAGAGACCTGCATAATGGAGCTGTGAGATTCTGAAAGAAGTGTTCTATTTTAACAACTTTTTCAAGCATGGAGCGAAGACATAATGCAGGCAGGGTAATTGGAGTGGGAGGATGAAACATTAAACATGTACCAAAAAGATTAGAGAAAAGTGATTTGGGGAGTTATTAAATTTTGGCTCACTTATCTATCAGTCTTGTCTGGGAATCAAAAAAAAAAAATAGCACACATAAATGCACATGCAATTTAAAGTTCTTTGCCAAGAAAGAAGAGAAAAATATTATTATTTGCCTAGAAGTATGCAAAACCTTGTTAAAATAGCTAACTTGAATGGGGAAAAAACATTATTTATTATGTGACATTATGCTCTGGAAGATCTCTTTCCCTTGTTTAACTCCCTTTTCTTCATTTTTATAAAGCTGTGAATGCTGGAAATTACCTAATTGTGCTGGAGATTGAAAGCATATTCTACACCAGTTGAACTTCCTTCCAAAAATGCCCTCACAAGCCTTCTCACTACTACTGTGTGGTTTGAAAAACAATAAATCCAACACAGGAAATATGTTAAACTTGATTTTATTTTTTTTTTATGTCCAATTCTTTTAGAAAGAGTTCAAAATGCAGATTTCTGGTCAGGTCATCTCATGGAACAGTCTAAAGAGTTTTGCAAGAGAAGACCTCAAGGCCATTCTCTCTATAGTTCAAAATTCACAAAGTTTGATAGAGTAGTTAGAGCATCAGGCTGGAAACTGAGAGACTATGGTTTCTAGACCCACCTTAGTCCCAAACTCAGCTGCATGATCTTTTGCCAGTCGCTCTTTCTTGGCCCTCTGAAAACAGCAATGACAAACCACTTCTGAAAAACCACGCTAAGAAAACTTTTGGGAATTGTCCAGGCCATCTCCAAGAATCAGACAGAATTGAATGGAAGAGAAAAAATAATCAGGTGTCACAAGATTCTTTGTTAAAAATAATATATTGTCATCTTTCCTTATCTCTGCTCTTCTCTGCAGGAATAGAAAGAGAGGTCTGAGGAATTCAGACTGAGAACGCGTATCTCAAACTAGTATGACTGTGAGATGCATCATCCCCTTCCTTCACACTGTACTGGTGGCTCATTTTTTTAATCTCTGCAGGTAATCCTCAATTTACAAAAGTTTGTTTAGAGACCTTTCAAAGTTACAATGGCACTTAAAAAAAAGTGACTTATGACCATTGTTCACACTTAACAAACATTATAGCATCCCCATGATTGCATGATCAAAATTCAGATGCTGGGCAACTGATTCATATTTATGACGGTTTCAATGTCCCGGAGTCATGTGATCACATTTTGGGCCATTCTGGCAAGCAAAGTCAATGGGGGAAGCCAGATTCACTTAACAGCCATGTTACTAACTTATCATCTGCAGTGATTCACTTAGCATCTGTGGCAAGTACACACCCACACACCCACTTTAAGGTCTGTTTCTGTTGCTCCCCTCTGGGAGGAGGTTTTGAAGTATTTCTGGCAGGACTACCCGATTCTGTAACAGGTTTGTTCCCTATGCCATCCATCTGGTAAACTCGCAAGATTCATTTTCTCGCCATGCACATGTATACATAATCCAAACTAGACTGTATTGTTTCTCTGTGTCATATAATACAGGGGTCCTCAACTGTGGAACTTTAAGACTTGTGGACTTCAACTCCCAGAATTCTGGAAGTTGAAGTCCACAAGTCTTAAAGTTGCCAAGGTTGAGGACCCCTGATATAATGCATTACCTTTCATAAATAAATATGATAACTCCCTGTGTTCCCGCTTCAAGTTTTCCTCCTAAAACAAGCATGGAACACCACATTGTTTCATTTTTTTTCTCTTCAGAATGCATTTTTTTTTTTCTTCCTAGAGCAAACTTTCAAGAATAGAATTATCTGTATTGGGGGTGGGATTAACAGTTTGCCTTTGGTTCTGTGTCATTCTTGCCCTCTGTGGCAGCCTTTGTGCTGCCACAGCCTATCTGAGGGGCTGCCACAAAGAAGAGGGGGATCAACTTATTTTCCAAAGCACCAGAGGGCAGGACAAGAAATAATGGATGGAAACTAATCAAGGAGAGAAGCAACCTGGAATTAAGGAGAAACTTCCTAACAGAGGACAATTAACCAGTGGAACAGCTTTGTCTTCGGAAGTTGTGGGCGCTCCATCACTGGAGTTTTTTTTAAGAAGGACAGCCACCTGTCTGAAATGGAATAGAGTCTCCTGCTGGAGCAGGAGGTTGGACTAGAAGACCTCCAAGGTCCCTTCCAGCTCTATTCTGATTAATTGATTGTCATTTCTTTTCATTCAACAGCACTCCAGCATAAAGAATTTAAGCAGTTCAGTTCCCTCTCTCCCCAATTTTCTGGCAGAGACAGAAAGAAAGGGAAGGAAAAAATCCTTTGCTAAATTTCTGATTGCCAGGTTTTCTTGAAAGCAAGATGAAACCAGGCCGTTTAATGCGCTGGCACTTTTAGTCATCACATTGCTAAGCTTAGCCAATGGGCAGTTCAGGAGTAAAAGGCAGCAGGGACTTCCAACATTATTTTTTTTTTTTCATTTTGCCTCATAGCTACTTCCCAGGGAACTTGACTGCTGATTGTAGGTGCTGTATTGGAGAACATGAGACAGAAACCATACGGTTCCGTGGCATGAAATGTGTTCTGTCAAAAAAAAAAAAAAATCCTTCTTGAGGCTAACAGGCTTCTTTGCAACCGCAATGGCTTCTCAACTCCAGCAAATGCAGAGGCACTTGACGGTTGTTTCCCCCTTTGTCTGGCTAGATGAATTTATCAAAGAAGGCTTTACAAACTTCCCACATCCTGAGCACTTGAGAAGCATCACTGACCCACCTCCTTGTGTGTTTGGTTAACAGTAAATAAAAGCAAGAACCTCCACAGTGCCTTGTGTGTTGTGTTTGTAGCATGTTAGCAACCTACAAGAACTTGAGAAAGAAGAATACCTCTGTGGATGAGATATAGTCACTCTTTATTCTTGTCAATGAGCTTTGCTTTCGACACCGTGGATCAATATTAGCCCTGCACCGGTTACTATGGGAATGAAGCTTTTCACTCAATAAACCTCAAGTTCCTTTTAAAACAAAGGTGAGCAAAATATTTATAAAAGAAGGCTTTATCCATTTCGTGCCTTGCGGGACTCTGTAGCCCTCACTTTAAAGGTACTTAGACACTTTGAAATGTAGAATATTATGATCTTGCTTTGGGCAAGTAAAGACTTTAACCCACTTGTTTATCCTAGAAATCAATGTCAAATTCATGTAGAAATCCATAGTCTCTGTGTGCTCAGCCTGCACATTTGAGTTTGCTGCACCTACGAGTACCAGGCTTTTGTCTCTCTCCCTTCCGCGCCAAAAGATAACCTAATTGAGTGGAAGGTCTCTCCGTCTGTCTGCCTGTCTGTATCTCGCTCTCTCATATACATAGACAGTCTTTCACAAATAAAATCCACAATCTTCAGTACATTGTACCACACTGAGATGCCTTAAACGTATGCAAACAAATGATAAAGCTCTTTTGGTTGGTGCCTCCTATCATAATTCAACTTTTCTTTTGTTTCATTCTTTTTTTCCTCTCATTGATTATTTTCTTGTATTTAGTTAAAGTTTCTCTTTCTTTTATTTCATACAGTAAGTAGAGATATCTGGGAATTTGCACAATTGCGGAACTCTCCGCTCTTCGTGATGGCAGTCACATCAGTTTTTGGGTCTGGTTTCAAGAGCTTGAAAGAAGATGCCAAGGAAACAAAGTGTGGGTTATGCAATGCAAAGCAGCCTTTGTTATTGAAAATGCATTTCTATTTTCTGTAAGTTTTTTATTTACATTTTATGGTTGTAGTTATTCTACAAATGATACTTTTCTAAATTTGATATCCAAGCAATAGTTTTTTTAAAATATTCACGGATGATTAACTTGCATGAATATGTAACTAATTGTCAGATATTTTGCTTTTTGAAGGAGTAGAAGCACATTTTCTTTCTTTCTCTCTCTCTCGCTCTCTCTCTCTTCCTTCCTTCCTTCCGCCTATATATTTTTCTTACAACTTTAAACACTCTCCTATAGTTTTGAAAGAAACAATAGAAAATTGCTCTAAGTAATTGCATCAGCCACATGTTCTGACACACTTGAGAGCAAATCTACATATGATATTTTTTTTGGAAAAAATAGAAAAATCATATATAAATGTTCACTGTGAGTGTAACATCTTGCCTAGTACCCCTCATATTAACCCAAATAGATTAATGAGATACAATTCTGCAGGTGTAATTATATAACATCTTATACCCTTCAAGTGCCAGGGTTCATCAGATTTATCATGCTTTTTTTCCCCCAATGTCTGTTCAAATAACCTCCCAACCTGCTTGCTTTCCAATAATTCTTCAATGAAACATTGAACAAGGGTTCTGTGAAACTAGGCTGAAGGAGAACTTTATCTGTAAGTGAGCCACTCATTCCAGAAATTCTTCCCCTAGTTTTTTGGAAAGTGTGATTGCAGCCCTCACTTTCTTTTTTTTTTCCCCTTTGATACTAGCAATGGCAATAGCTCTTAGACTTATATACTTCTTCACAGTGCATTACAGCCCTCTCCAAGCAGTTTACAGAGTCAGCCTATTACCCCCAATAAGCCAGGTCCTCATTTTAACGACCTCAGAAGGATGGAAGGCTGAGTCAACCATGAGCCCATCAGGAGTGAACTGCTGGCAGTGGGCAGAATTAGTCTGCAATGCTGCACTCTAACCACTGAGCCACTACAGCTCAATATCTGGATTAGTTATCTTTTCACTTTTTTGTTGTTCTTTTATATTGTTTTCTTGTATTAGATTTTTTTAACATTTTGTAAACAGCCCAGAGTCATCAGATGGATTATAAAATGAAGGAATAAATGAATGAATAACCAGCATATCATAAGACCTAGCAATCCTGCCTTCTTTTCCTTCACATTCTAGTATCTAATAATGTCATAGCTTTTTAGCAAGTGGAAGATACTAATAGGAACTTCAGTCTTGCAAAGATGGTTATAAACTGAGCACAAAGAAGGACTTAATTTGCACATGATCCAATGCACAGATCGTGTGCACTCAGGCAACCCCGGAACGCTAAAGTCAGCTTGTAATATGGACATTCCCGGCAGTGCCTTTCACATTATCAACCTAAGAAGTGTCAGGGAAAAGTAAAGAAGGCTGCAGTGATGCAATTCAAAAGATTTTAAAAGATGTAGGAGTTCCTTAAATCCCATCATACATATAGACAGTGCTTTTTTTGTAAAAAAAAAAAAAAAAAGGTGCTGGAACTCACACATGTCATACAACCTGCCTTGCCTATCCTATAAGGTTCCATCCAAAAAAGGTGCCGGAACTCCGTTCTGGGCGTTCTATGACAAAAAAAGCCCTGCATATAGAAAGTACGGCAACTACCATACTTCAGCATCTGTATGAATTTGTTTTTTTTAATGCAGAGTTCTCCAGACTTGACAAGTTTAAAACTTGTGGACTTCAACTCCCAGAATTCCTCAGCCAGCATGTTTGGCTGAGGAATTCTGGGAGTTGAAGTCCACAAGTGTTAAAGTTGCCAAGATTGGAGACCCCTGATTTAATGACATGAGGATCAAGTGTTATCTGAATTTTGGCTGGTGATTCCATATTTCTCTCTGACCTTTATAACAAATACTAATATAACACTGAAAGATTGTATAAAATTCTTTGGTTTTTTTTAAGGATAGAAATGGGGACTGGATTCTGCTGAACATCAAATAACATATCAAACTAGTCTGCTTCAGACTTACTCTATTCTGTGACTCTAACAAGTGAGAAGGTTTCCCTGTGATATAATCCAGACTGACACAGGACTGTGAATGTCAGGGAATTTTGTAGCGGCCCTGTCCTCTTTATAAATCTCTTTTTTTATAGCCTTCCTCAATCTATCTGGTAGGATTTATTCCCACATTAGGAGCAACAGTGACTGCAAATGTCATGTATTTCTCTTCAAAGACAACCATTTACAGGCACTGTTCTAAACAACAGCAAAAATAATTTAAAAGGGGCCCAGGTCCTAAACCCCTGTATCTATTTCTTTGAAATTGGGCTGCCTTCTTTTGAAGAAGGTAGATGAATTGAATACAACCATTTATGTTTCAGTTATGCTAATTAATCTGAGGCCTTTTCTTGTTTTAGATTGTGCCTCAGAGAAAAAAGTCAGTTATTTTCCAAAAAGACCAGTTTGGAGCCTAATACAATCTTGTGGTTAAAGAATGTTCTCAAGATTCATGTTAGTATGAAATATACATTCCCAGCACTTTAATGCTATGCTGCTGTTCATAGACCATGGAAATATGTATGTGCAATTTCCACATAAAATTCTGATATGTTTTACAGGGAATTAGAGCTAAAGTTATAGATATTTCTGCAAAGGTAAGTATTTTTTCTAACCATTATTTTCCAATGGGATTAATATGTTGAACTTAAAAGAGGGATTAACAAACTTTCTCTCTGCAGAAATGCTTTTAATGTGATTTTTTGAAAACTTTTTAAAACATTCTTTCTGTAACCTAATAGCTCATTTCTTACTCCCAGTCTTTGTAGTGATCAACTGAGGAAAAATTTCAAAAATTCTCTTTAGGGTTCCATCTATGGCAATCTGCTCTTTTCTGTTGCTGATATTGAACACTATTCATTGTATGCAGAATAATACTATGAGAATACAATACAAGCATCTATAGATTCTTCAGCACCTCCCCTGAATTGTGTAGTAAGAGCCATCTCAATTATTCAAGTTACATAGCAGACCCATGGTGGGTAATTTATAACACACTTTTCATTGCCATCTTGTAAACCGAAGTGCTTCTGTGACAATGATAATTATATGTTAATGTTGAGAATGCAGTGAAAGGAGGAATCAGAAATTCAAAGAAAAATATATGGTATCAGATATTTCATATATTTCCATGAGGATAAAGAATTTCTACAATTCAAGAGGCTAGACCAGAGGTTCAAGTGCAAGTGTAAGATAGCATTTTGTGCTGCTCTTGTCGACTTTTATAGATGATATAAAACACTGGGTTGTGATGCATGCTAAATATATATGAAATTTGAGTCAACATGCATGCCTGAGTATGTCAGGGATATGTGATAGATTACAATTCCTTCTGTGCCTTCTTAAGAAGCTGAAGAAGCTTTTTGTATGAGAAGCGAAACGTCTTCAAAGAAAAACAAGGAAGTCCAGTGGGCTCATGAAAAAGTAACTTTGGGATTCCACTTTATGTGTGAAATGGATTACATTCTGTGTTCTGTAAAACTATAGCACCCTACCCTACAAATATCTAGACATATGTACATATCTTTATATTTGGCTTATTTAGTCACTGAATGATACTTTATGTCATGATTATTATTTTTTTTGTAAAAAAAATTATTTTCAATTTTACATTACATTCATTAAAAAATACTTCAGATAAAGAATAAAATAAATTTATACACACAACTTTCGATATTGCTCACCCATTTCCCCCCAAACCACATCCACCCTCTAACCTCTTCTCGCACTTCCCTCTTTCCCTCTTCTTTCTCACTCTCCCCCTCTGCTTCTTCTCCTCAACCTTCCTACTTACTTCTCCCCTTCCTCCTGTCTTCTCACTCCGGATGCAGTCCAGGGGAAATGCCCAAACAATTCCTCTCTCCAAATTGAAACATCAATAGTATATACAATAAAACTACCGTATATGCTGGCGTACAAGGTGACCCAGCGTATAAGATGACCCCCGTCTTTGTCGCCGAACCGCATTCCTAGAACGTCATCTTATACGCCAGAAACTACCAGTATTTCCGGCGTATAAGACGACTCGGCGTATAAGACAACCCCCGTCTTTGGCGCTGAGTTTAGCGCTTGCGGAAGTCGTCTTATACGCCGGCATATACGGTATTTCTACTTCTCTGAGCTATTTAACCTGTCATGATGATATTAATACCAAATTCATACTAATAAACATTTTAGTGAAGGTAATGGAAAAAGTAGGCAATATGTTGGAAATAACTTGTATAGCAGGAAAAAAAATACAGTTCATAAAAAGAGATTTCAGGGTCTCAAATCTTCTTGGTTTTCATATTTTCCTGCTGAAAGAGGGGAGGTCAATCCTTGGAGGAAGGGAATCAACCTCAAAATGTTCCTTTTTGGCCACCGCAAAAGCTTTCCCCAAAAGTTTTCAAAAAGTCTGAAAGGGAAATGGAATCATCAGGATCGACTATCCTTCTGGCCCCCATTCATGCTCCCAAATTTGGCTACTAAACTATGCCACTTCTGCAACTGACCAGTTACTTCCCAAGGGTTTCAGAGGAAAGACATGTATTAAGGGGAAAAACAAATATAAGAAGATATAAGAATGGAAATACTTTCTTCTCCTTCTGCAATTAGGCAAGGTTTTGGAATCAGTGGAGGATCGTCAGAACATCTGGCAGGATTTCTTTGTCCAGGATCTTCTGCCATGTCCATGGCAAGCAGCTGGCTGAAACCTGAATGATGGCACTTTCTTTGCAGAATTTCCTGTTGCTTTCTGAGCCCAATCCCCCATTTTTCCACACAGTGACCCTTATGTTTTAAGTTTCTATACCTATGCATGATTAGATAGGCCAGGGGTAGGCAACCTTGGCTCTTTTATGACTTGTGGACTTCAATTCCCAGAATTCATTTTAAAAAGTCATAAAAAAGCCAAGGTTGTCTACCCCTGAGATAGGCCAACCACATTCTAAACTACATACTTTTTTGGTTATCAGTGGTTTCATTTATTTCACAGGATGTGTCTAGTAAGATCCCATTCACCAAACCTGACATTATCATCATGCTAAGAGGAGCAGTATATCTCTGTTACATGTTGACTGGTAAGAGGAGGAAAATAAATGCTTACAACCAGTGGTGGGATTCAAATACCTGAACAACCGGTTCTATTATGTAATGCAGGCCTGGGCCTCCAATACCTAGAATAGACTTCTGGAAGTGGTATCCGTGCACTTCCGGTGGGCCATTCTAGGCCTGGGAGGCCTCTGAGGCCTAGACTGGACTTCCGGAAGCCAGCTGGTTCTCTGATTTCAGGTAAATTTAGCTACCAGTTCTCCTGAACTGATGCGCACTGGCTGAATCCCACCACTGCTTACAACAGTATTTTAATCTCCAATATAGGTGGAATACAAAACCGAATGCGTGTCTCAGGGAAACTGCTTCTGTGGTGAAAAATCTTTGTTTAACAGCCAGAACAGCCAAGAACTACTTTTTTGCATATATACTCGGACTGACTCACATAAAAAAAATATATATTTTTAGCCATGGAGTATACCAGTCACTGAATCATGTACAAAGCTATAATAGAATTCATCTTTCCATGGTTACGTGTTCACAAGTTGATAAAAATTAAATGTACATGAAAGCACTCAAAAATCTAAGTTCAGTTAGAAGTATCTACAGTGGTAACAATTAGACATTGTCATAAACATGTTTAAAATGCTGGCATTCAAATGGTAATTAAGATTAAGCATATACCAGAATACTTCCAATAAACACAAATTAATAAACAGATCAATCCAAGGACATCTCCCCAAAAAATTAGAGTGTCTCATGAAGATCAGTGAGGGAACTTAATACGTTTTTTTTGGGGGGGGGTGTGCCAGTTAATTTAAGGCATTTCAGGTATAATTTAAAGGTTAATAATTTATTTTCAGGCTAATAACAATTCAAGCAATTTGAATAAACTACTTACAGTTGCCAATTTTTTCTCTCTCTTCTCTGATGCCCTGAAAGGCTGTGAGAAAAAGATCCAGGAAAATCTTGCCCTATTTTATACATAGAAATATAGATTTTAAATTGAAAATAATTCATGTGCTGGAATTTTTGTATCCTGCTATCTTCTTCTTATTAAAGCTTGTTAAAGAGAACAGTGAATTTGTGCTTGCAAGAAGTTAATTTTGATTCCGGCAGCTATCAAAGGTAAGGTTCTCCTATGTACATCCTACTTGCTACAGCTCATTACCATGAATATGTTGTATTTCTACAGCTGAATTAGACTTTTGTTTCTGAAACCCCACTTATTTATAAGTTTTTTTTTTATCAGACATTCCAGCTTTGATTGAAAAGCAAGCTTTAGTCAGTTTCCCTCTGTAAACGAACTGTGTTATGGAAAAAATGCAGAAACTTCTGCTAGCAAGATGTATCCTTATCCTTTTACTCGATTTCTAGTCAATTTCATACATTTTCTATAAGAACAACCTGTCCAGTTTCCTCACTTACCTTTCAGCTTCTAGGTTCAAGCCAGTCAACCACCCCCTTATGCACAGAGGATCAATGTTGCCATTTACAACACTGGTGAAAAAGGAACCAGAGGCCAAAATGTTGTCATTTAATCCTCCCAGTGTCACAGCTAAGAGAGATTTATTTTAGCATTGAAACCAGAGGAAATTTTGATCCCTTCTATAACAGCTGTTCATATATGGCCAGAGAAGTGAGGAGGGGAGATAACTTTTCTTTATTTCCTTCCTTCCTTCCTTCCTTCCTTCCTTCCTTCCTTCCTTCCTTCCTTCCTTCCTTCCTTCCTTCCTTCCTTCCTTCCTGCCTGCCTGCCTGCCTGTCTGCCTGCCTTCCTATTTACCTATCTTATACTTACCTATCTCTATCTGTCTGTCTGTCTGCCTGTCTATCTGTCTATTTATCTATTTCATCTATTTATCTCTATGTGTTTTTCTTTCTTTCTTTCTTTCTTTCTTTCTTTCTTTCTTTCTTTCTTTCTTTCTTTCTATCTATCTCATCTATATCTACCTATCTCATCTATATCTACCTATTTATCTATATCTATCTGTCTACCTATCACCGGGGGGATGAAAAGATTTTATTTATTTATATATTCAATTCTCAGGGTTTTTTTATGGTCTCCCAGCCAAATGCTAACTGGTTGTCCACTGCTTAGCTTCACACAAGAATTCTGAACCACAGTAAAAGAGTTTGGATCTCATTTGTTGTACTACAACAGCAGCATTGAGCAACAGATTTGATTTCATTTGATTTATTTTCTGGCTCTTCCGCAGTTTAACTGAAGTCATTGAATCTCTCTCTCTCTCTCTCTCCTTCTTTTTCTTTCCATGTGGCCCAATTTTTATACTGCAGGGCGACATTGCCTCACCTCTCCTTCAGTTTTCTGAGTTTCAAATCCTGAAAATGAATTGCTAGCTTGATGGCATTGCAGCTCCCCTTCAGGAGAGGAGACAAAATGAGCAAGGGTGGAAATGACAAGAGTGTTATCACTTTTCCTTCTCTTTTCAGCACCTATCAGCTAGGATGCTAAGCATCAGGCTGTTTGGCTCCCCTCCTCTGTTCACTTTACTTTCCTTCTTTCTGTGTCATTTGGAGTAGAATGGCTGGTGAGATTTTTTTTTTTATGGCTATAAGGCTGGAAACAGCTCAAGATGAGACAATCTTTTTTTTTCTTTTTGCTTTTTTTTCCCCAGAATTTCGACTTGGCAAAAAGGAAGATAATTAGGGATCACCTACAACCTTATTCCAAGAGTTTGGGGAAAGAAAAAGTTGTTTAGGTGAAGTGTGGAAGAAGATTACCCAGAATGCTTTGTGTGTGTGTCTAGCTGATGATGTTGCCAATAAAAGCCATCGAGGTTTGGCCCAGAGCAAACTAAAATAAAACCTTGCACTGGGACCACATTGAGAATTCTATTATCCTTGCAATACATAGTTGGGAATAAATGAATGAATTAAAAAAACTTTGTGAGAAGAGATTGGACAACCATTTTTTTCTGAAATGGTATAGGACAGGGGTAGGCAACCTTGGCTCTTTTATGACTCATGGACTTCAACTCCCAGAATTCCTGAGCCAGCATGGCACAGCTTGGAAACCTCTCCCTTTCCCCTCAGCATGGCTGGCTCAGGAATTCTGGGAGTTGAAGTCCACGAGCCATAAAACAGCCAAGGTTGCCTACCCCTGGTATAGGATCTCCTGCTTGAGCAGGGGATTGAATAGACCTCCAAGGTCCCTTCCAACTCTGTTATTCTCTTATTCTGTTATATCTCATATCACAATAAAATTAGGACTGGCAGAAGTGGGAATACATCTTTTTGAAATAGTATTTTTCTCTTTTGTCCCCTGCATCACATTCAGCAGTAATCACAACCATCCCCCAACCGTTCAGAAATAATCAGGTGATACAGAAGACACTAAGAAGGAATATGGGAAATGATGCTATTCCTTAGCAGTGTCCTATGAGCTTTGCGGGTCTGGAGCCAAGCCAATTGTTTAAGTAAACCTACTGAAGGTTAATATGATAAACTAAAGTTAGTTTTTTTTAACGGCAGAAAAGAGACTTTGCACCTTGAAAATCTTGCACTGAAATTTGCTCAATACACATAGTGAAATTGTCTTTATCACCATCAAATTTGAAGGCTTTCCTATTAAGATTACATCATTCTCATTGCTGTGCAGATTGAAATTCAACTCAACTCATATCATATCCTCCTACTTTTCATGGAGTTATCTATTATTTCATCTTAGCTTAAAAATTATACATAAGAGGATGTCTGCCCTTTATTCAGTAGTTAATTTAAATTTCAACTATGCCATAGTTTAATTTTGATCCTTGAAGGAAGATTTGCAGTAGTTGGAAACTAAGAAGTATTTAGCAAGGCTATCAATTGATCAAGAACATTGTGCCAGATTACTTGATTTTCATCTTAGCCTTTTCCCACAAGTGCATTTTCAACTGATCAAGTGCATTTTCAACTGATTAGTGGACTAAGGATGTTTGAGCAAAATTATTGACTTGATAGATTTTCAATAGATCCACAACAGCAGTTTTAAAAAGGAATGCATTATTTTACCCATTTAAAAATGACAACTAGCCATTTTTATTATTTAAATATGAAAAGCAGGCAATGTTTTTATGCTTAACAGTTTGTCCATAAGAAATACCAAGCAGATAAGCCTACCTGATCTTTTTGTGGTGTTAAACAGTTCAATTTAGGTTGAATTCCATCGATTCTAGAAAACTGCTGTCCTTATACACTATAACGTCTTGTTTTAAAACCAGCACAAAGAGTTTGTTTTTAAGTCAATGCCTCTTTCCCAATAATTACATAATTTGGGAATTCTGAGATTCTAAACTCAGAATTACTATATTGATTAAAATATAGGAAATATGGGAAGCTGTAATATGCAGAACAGCATACATATGTAATACAAGGGCAATTCAGAAATAAACCTTCATTTGAGCATGTGCAAGAAATAGGTGAGGATAGCGGCGCCCATCCTATGGCACTGTTTGAGTAGTTCAGTAGGAAGTGAGGAGTGAAAGGAGAAGGTTGTGTTGCAGTTGACATGACTGCTAGATCAATTGAAAATGAACCAGTTTTTTAAATGAAACAGTGGCTTGCATCACACCACTTTGATGATGACAATGCACTTCACAATGCTGTTTCAGGGTGGTTTCATTCCCAGGTGGGAGATTTTTTTTTGCAGAAAGAATTTCAAACCTTGTAAGACGTTACGACAAGTGCCTCAATTTGAATGGCGATTATGTTGAAAAGTAACGTAATGTTGTAGTTTTCTAATGCATATAATACAAGTTCTGTATCTGCGAGTGTTTGTCATGGATAACCAAATGGAGGTTTATTTCTGAATTGCTCTCATACTTTTCAAGTAGCAATAACTACTAATCACAAATTAAACCACTCACTAGATATGTGCAAAACTTAAAATCTTGCAAACTTGAAAAGTTCAATTTTGAGTTGAAAACAACTTCATAACAATTGTCTTAAGTTCCAAATGACCTATTTTGATTATTCTGAAAGAATTTCAAGCTAGAAACACTTCAAGTATGTAAAAAGGGTTTTGAGCTCAAAATGGGACAAGCTCCCCTTAAAAATGCATCAGGAATGATCAAGACAACCTATTTCAAATTTGACACATGGCATGTTGTAACAGTGAAATGTTTCAGGTTTAAAACAGATGGCATACTTTGAGAAGAGAGAATTAGAAACATTGCATATTGGCCAAAATATTCTTCTAAATGTACCAGGAACCCTTCCTGGGGTTCCCTGATTTCTGAAAATAATACCCTTTTCTCATTGTTGCCTAATAAAGATTAATATCAGCTGCTATTATCTTTTATAGTTCTCCAGAACTATAAAAGGGTATGAGAGAGGTTGGATATTGTCTCCGTTCAAGAGCCAGGAGCACAAGAAATAAATAGCCTTTTTTGAGGGAACGGGGAATTCCTTCAAAAGCTTTACTGCCCTGGTTGGCTTTTGTTCCATGAAACACTGATATGTTGGAGTTTCAACAAAAAGAATGAAAAATGGCTTGGCATTTGATCCATTTTATTGAAATAGGGACTTAAAAATGAAACAGTTATTTTGGCTTTCTTTCCAAACACCTATTTGTATGGTGAGAAGTGATGGAGCGGGTTTAATGTTTGACAATGTCGTCCTCTTTCTACATTCATTATGACTGCTAAATAATATCAGTGTCAAGATTGCCTGTCAATATATTTGTTGTTAATATAGTATAGGCAAACAACTCGGATTGTGTTCCAATCCTCTGATTGTGAAGATGACAGTGGGTGCCAAAACTCCTTTCAGCTTCTCCACAAATCATGAAATATACTATTAAATATGTCCTTCTTGAGAAACTGGTTGCAAAGAGTTTAGGTTCTGGCCTTGCAGAACTGAATTATTTGAGCCTTAAGTTTGGAAGATCGTAGTGCAGAATCCTTAGAAATTGACTTTGTCCTGAACAAAGTTGCCTGTTAAAAGTTGTTGGTACTTATTTAGAAATCTATCACTTGGTATCATGTATTGTTGGAGGTTTGGTTCTGCTTTTTAGTGGTTGACCAGAGCATTTGATGAATTACTGTCAATAAACTCACTGACAAAATTATATTTTGCCCTCATTATCTTTCCTCCTCCTCCTCCTCCTCCTCCTCCTCCTCCTCCTTCGTCTTCATCTTCTTCTTCTCTCTGATGGCTCTTATTTTCAGAAAGATAACAGGCTAATAAAAGATCCTTAATAAAATGAAATATATCAAATGAAGATTTAATTTTCCCAAACTGTATGAATGAAGTTTTTTAGGTATTTAACTTTCAAATTCTAATCTCCTTACCCCTTAGAAATTTGAGTTACTAGCAACAACACCATCTGTCTCTAGTGCTTGTTATATCTGATAGCAAGAAATATGGCAATTCTTAATTTCAGCTGTTAACTGTGATACACGTAAATGGGTATTTTCAAGGTTTTTCATCTTGAGGCATTAAGGCTGCAACAAGGTACAAGAATTGCATACAGGAGAAACTTGTATGCAAATAAGGAACCAATAGTCCTCCAAATGTTGTTGAATTCTGATAATCAACCAGCAAGGGCAATGGTCAGAAATAAAGACAGATGCCATTCAACATGTAATAAATCACAGATTCCCTGTTTCTGTACTAATATAAACAATAGATTAATAATTAACATGTGCTTAGAGTGCATATTTCTATTATTTTGTCATTTATTGGTTATTTTTAAGTTTATTATGTGATTTATATTTAAAAAAATATACCAAAATTGCATTCAGATGCGTACTTATTTGTTTATTTAAGTGCAAAGCTCCATACAGCTTTCTTTGAAATTCAATGGAAAATGGGAGAGAACAGACTTGAAAGTCAATTCATATTGGAATATAGAAAAGCCAAATTCTTAATTGCTCTCCAAGGATCTCCTTTTGCCACTCTAAAGCTTAGAGGTAGACAAGAAGGGATTTAAATCTTAAAATATGTTAACCCAGAAGTTCAATGGGACTTAGTTTGTGATGAAAGAGATAGACATTTCACATCACATACCTTGGCATGTATGGTCAATAAAGGTGATCAGTGAGGAAGAAAGTATGGGAGGAATCATGTGAAAACTTTAGCATGGCAAAGCATTTCATTAGTATCCTAAAGGCATCCAAGTATTCTTTCATTTGATAGCTGGTCATTATTCTAGTAGTCATAGAAAGAGTACAATAAGGCACAAAATTTCTCAAAATTGGCCCTTCCTTTCTGAAACTCCTACCAATTTGAATTCTTAAACTGAGATCACAAGAGTCATTGGCTTGGGGAGTAAAGGATTATCTAAGAAGGAAGACAAATCAAAAGTCAGAAGTCGAAAGCTGGAAGTCAAGAAGGAAGGAAGAAGAAAAGAAGGGAGGGAGGAGGAGGAAGAGGAAGAGGAGGAGGAGGAAGAAAAAGAAAAAATAGAATGATTTTATTGTTGTCTTCAAAAAGAAACAAAACAATTTTGTTTAGTTGGCCTCCTAAATTAAGAAGATAAATAAGAAACATATCTGCTGGCCAAAACCTGAAAGTGCTTAAATTGCCCACATACAAACAACAACAAAAATCTCTCTTGAGAACTGCACTACTGTGACTAATCATGTTTTCCTTGATCCAACTGCGGCCTGCATGTTGCCAATGATCCATGTCTCTGGTAATGTAACCATTGGCCCAGCCACTCATGTTCCGGTGCAGGTGTCCTCTTCTTCCTTACATGCAAAGCAAGTTCTTCTGAGCTCAGTTTGGTAAGGAGGAGCCTGTGCCCACTCTCTTTTGAAATGACTCAATGCGCTGTTTATTCCAAGGTTTCCATGGCAAATGTATGCACAAGGAAATGTTTTCTTTAATTTTTGCAATATTGAGCTAGATATTCCATGCTAACAGAACTTTCAATATGAATGTTCCTTTCTAAAAGTGGAAATTCACTGTAAATCACACAAAAATGTCAGCTTAGTGTTCATTACCGGAGCTATTTTTCTAAGCAATCCAGATGCAAAGGAAGGCAAAATTCCAAGCATTTCTTCTCTTTCTTTCCTTCTTCCTTCCTGTTTTTTTTAAAATATATAGCATATATAGACAAATCCTTATTGAGTTTTGTTTTTTAAAAAAATATATATAGCATATATAGACGAATCCTTATTGAGTTTATGGCCTTACTATATGGACTCCAATTTGCAAGATATTTTTCTGGAAGGGAGAGACTCTTTTCATTACATGCACCCATGTTTGACAGCAACTTTTGTCTATTCATAAGCTATGTTCAAAAGTGCAGGAACTAGCCTAGGGAACTAAGAAGGTATCCTTAAAACTAAACTTTCTGAACATGCAGTATACTGAATCTTGAACAGAATTCAACAAGCAGAAGAAAAAAAATAGGGATGTGCCTACTTATTTTTGAACATTTTACAGGTAAAACTGCAGTAGCAAAAAGAATAGGTTAGATACCTACATGAACATCAATCCTATTCATCTTTTGTTCCAAGTAAATGCAAGAATTTTGATAAGTTCCACCTCCCAATCAGATTCTAACGCTGACCTTTAGAGACTAACAGATTTACTATAATAAAAGTTTTTATGGATCACCACAGTCTACTTCATGCATGCAATATAGTCTTGAGAAAAGGATGTTATCTGTTAAAAAAAAAAGTTTGTGAGAGAATTGGAAGAGGGACATGGAAACATGATGGGAGATGAGAAATATCTATTTTTATCATTCATATGTAGTGTGATAAGCTACTGTTCACATTGAGAAATGTGAACAGATTTTGTATATATACCTAAGGGTTTGGATTCTACATCTATGTCATTCTGGTATATGTTTTTGATGTGGCTGCTTATAGTCCTATTACCTCAAATCTCTGAAAGTCTATTGATAATGTACTTGAGTGGTGTTATATAGGATCTATAGACAACAAGTGGTATTGTCTTATTTTATGGCTTACTTTTACAGTAGATTATTCCTGTGGTCCTGGTCATCTTTTATTGTTGTTGTTTTTAACTACATCGGCTGAACACTGAAATTTGAGAAATAGCTGATTTTTTAGCTATTTGAACATATGTGGTTGTATTGTAATACCTGGTTATAAAAATAAATTTTGTGAGATGTCTATTTATAACATAATGTGCTGCACAACCTTTTATAGAAGTCAAAGTAATTCAATTGTCCAGGACAATAGATATCAGAGTCATCGTTCTTCGTGTTTACCATATACAGAATTGGTCAAGTCTTGCCTACCCAACATATAGTACAATTCATACCACTTGTTCTTTCCAGGGGTAGAAATTAAACTATTGACAATATTCTTGTTGAAAAATATATTACCTTTCATACTCATTGTCCGCCAATTCTCATTTATTCTAATTCTCATTTACAGTGAGTTCGTTAAATCAGTGATTCGAAATGATCTCCCCATGTTTCCTAGCACCTGAACTGAATAGCCATTTATAAGATAAGATACTAATGGCCTTGCTTTCTATCTCCTAATTGTTCATGTCACATTTCATTTCTGCTAGTTTCCCAGCCTTGCCACAATCTGTCCCACTCAGACTGTACAGATTAATCTCCGATTAGTAGTGGTAAAGTAATGTACATAGAGAAGAAAATGAATGAAGAGTGGCTGAAGCTCATGAACAGAACACATGTTTCACATGAAAAAGGACTTCAGTTCAAGGCATCCCTTGAGAGGACTTCCCAAAGGTGTTTTTTTTTTCCTAAAGGCAACTGGACTTCTGTTTTTCCTTTTTATTCCTCCCCCTTTTCTCATTTGAGAAGCTTCTTCGGTTCTGAAGAAGCTTCTCAGATGAGAAGTGAAAGCTTCAAGGAAAAACAAAGTCCAGTTGCCTTTTGAAAAAGCACCTTTGGGACAACCATGATTTGGATGACAAAGAATCTCCATAGAGGTCTTGAAAAAATTCTGAAAGTATCAGGTGCAAGGAACCAGAATGACACCATGAGCTGATCAGAGTTGATTCTTTATTGTTGCTTACCTATTTACAAAAATCTTGGCAGGTTGACTACATTCACTTGGGAACTGCCAGATAAAACCTTCAGGAATTCTCAGGGGAGGAAGGGGGCTGGCATCTGTCACTTCCTTCCCGGGAAGAACTCTTAGCTCACCAGTCTTTTCACTAATCTCTCCACTCTAGCTGGAGATTCCACCAGAGAAGTCCAGGTAGTACTACTGTTGGAAGTCAGCATCCATCTTGAGAAGGAAATATTTTGGGTAATATTAAAAAAACAACAACAGACTATTATATTTCCCCAAAGGATCTTAAAGGCAGAAGAGGAGGCCCAGTTTTTCTTAATAGCCCAAACAGAAACTAAGCAGGCCAGCTCTGTAGAAATGCAGATTTGATAATCCTATTCAGAAAGATTGAGGCTTCATTCATGAGCAAATACTACCTGCAGAAGCCCATTCAAGACAGAATCTTTTGAAATCCCTTGGAGAAAGATTTTATAGCTAATAACAGAAGAGTGATAGGATTAGAACCAGCAACCCCTCATCCAAAAATCCAACACAAGACATAGCCATCAGCCCCAGCCCTGGGGAAGCAGGACCTGACCTTTAGACATAATAGGATTAACCCACCACCATTAGAATACCAAAAAGGCACACTGGACCTCAGGTCAAAGTTCATTACACAAGAACAGGAAGAACCTCTCAAATATGAAGCCAAAGGAACTTTAGGACATAATAGGATTAACCCACCACCATTAGAATACCAAAAAGGCACACTGGACCTCAGGTCAAAGTTCATTACACAGGAACAGGAAGAACTTCTCAAATAGGAAGCCACAGGAACAGGAAAAACAAAAAATACAAAGCCAAAAGAAGGTATAAAAACCCACCACTCCCAGCTCCATTTTGTCAGCCACCCCAGAAACATGCTGCTGTTACTGAAGTTTCTGGCAACTAAATAAACAAGAACCTTCTTTCTAAAGCAGTCCCATTTTATTTATTCCCAGCTTGGACTGGACTCTGATGAAGATTTTCCTTTCAACACCACTATCGGGTATTGTGGACAGTACCAAGAGAACAGGCCAAGTGTCTGATTTGGTATAGCAACTTCCTACATTGCAAGGAGGACCATCACAAATGCCATGTATTTCTGTGTCAAACAATCATTTTTTGCCAGATGCTTGCAACTTTTATTATGCTGGAATAAGAGATAAAACCTTCTGGTGATGTGGAATTTCAATTGCAGGCTATAAAGCTGGGATGTTAAAAAAAAAGCCATGGCTTCCCCTTTGCTGATTGGTCCTGAAGGCATGCACAGTTCAAGTCCTATTCTGTGGGCACTTTGCTTCCATGTGCCTCTGATGTGCAGATTGGATGCATACAAATGTTTTGTTGCTTTTCCAGTCTTAAATAGCTAGACTGGCTGAATGTTTCTTTCTCTCTCTCTCTCTCTCTCTCTCTCTCTCTCTCTCTCTCTCTCTCTCTCTCTCTCTCTCTCTCTCTCTCTCTCTCTCTCTCTCTCTCATCTGGGAAACATGTACTCCTTATTATGAAAGGTTTCTGGATGGCCTACTGTGTAATAGCTCAGCTGAATGAAAACAAATTTAAATATAAGAAATGTACTGGCTTCTTATTTTTTTATTTTTTTATTTTTTATTTGCAAGTTGTAAATACTCTTAGAAACAGTATGGGGCCTTATTAAGTTTGAACCTCAGGTCTTTCAACTTCCTGGTGAAAAAGAGAACAAATGGAAAATGCATGAGAAAATAAGTAACCTCTGCGATTTCCCACTTTAGCTCAAGCCCAGATATATTTGTCAGTTGTTAATTACAGTCATATTTTTCTAACACCTTTAAAAAAGAAACAGCAAGTGAAAGATTTCAAAGAGAGAAGCTGAACCAGCTGAGAAAAGTTCAGGTTTCTCTAAATATGTGGTAACCCGTTGGGCAGGGACGGTTTTGTGCTTCCTGGAAAATCACGTCCTCGGTAGAGAGAAGTTTGACTACTTTCCAAACTCATTGAAACAAAATCAGCTATTCACTTCAAAAGAGAGACCACCCTGGTGCTCCTGCATAGGCCACTCTTATTATTTTGTTTTTTAACCCACTATTTG
This sequence comes from Crotalus tigris, assembly GCF_016545835.1. Lineage (NCBI taxonomy): Eukaryota > Metazoa > Chordata > Lepidosauria > Squamata > Viperidae > Crotalus > Crotalus tigris. The sequence continues at coordinate 104,086 of NW_024100077.1, forward strand.
TTATAGATGCCAATCTGCTTAAATCTCAGCCCTACTCCCTGCATATTTGGGGACAATTTGCACGTTAGAAATTGAAAACATGAGTTTACATGGGAAGGCTGGAATCAAGAAATGCCATTTGTCGGCGATATCACCCGTAACAGCTTAAAATGGTCATGACAGCAGCAGGCTGGGCTTATAATAATCACTGATTCAAATAAAAGCCAGCCGCATTGCAACTAATGTGTATTAAATCACTCGTAGACTTGCCCTTTGTTTAGCTGATTTTTGTTTCTCGGTCCACCAGAGAACTTCTGTGGCTATCACTGGAGCACTCTAAGCTGCTGCTGAAACAGGACTCCTGGGATGTCACAGTGAATGAATGATATCCATAGTTTTAGTGATGAACTATGGATATCACACATTCAATCCACAAGGGGAATTCATCTGCAGCCATACCATGCTGAGTTCACACATGGTGCTAAGTCATAAAGTCATCTGTTCTGGTTCGTCAGATTTTGTGACCCTACCTCTTGTGGTTTTTAAATCACGGTTTATGGCTTATCACATTATATGAACCTATGCAACTATGCTTTTGTCAATAAATTGTGTTTAAACAAACCATGGTTTAGCATTAGGTACAAACCAGGCCATTAGCTGCTGATAGCAATTTAGCTTCAGGCTAAAACTTAATCCACTTTGAATAACCTTGCCAGATTATTCCATTGGACTTACTCCTGTATGAAAACCTTAGCAGCCTTTGAATGACATCATTCAGTCAAGTCTGTGCGGTGCAAGCTGACATTTTTAAGTGAAAGTCAAAGATAACAATATAGAGTAAAATTTTCAATTTGGCCCCTTTGTAGATAGCATCAAGAAGATCATGGGTGCCAGCTTTAGATTTATCTGTTCAACACATGTCTTTCTAGATATGCTGCAGCATTTGGAAGTCTATGATTGCAGAGTTGTTGTTTTTTTAATCTCTCTTCACAGCCTAAGTTTATTAAAGGAAAAATTCTGGGTCTCTTTAAGACAAGTGGAGTCTTGATTATGCTTCTTACCAGGACTTGTAATGCATATCACCCTAAATGGCGGAGAGGCAAGGTGACATTTGTTGATGGCATGCCTCAAAGTAAATCAGGTAGGTTTGCTACACCAAGCCTGTTTTTTTTTATGTCATTTGTGCCTTCTTCAGATGGGATGTGGGGTGTGGAGGGAAGGGAGGCTCAATGGGGGAGGGCAAGTGTGTACTGTATTCAAAGCATTCACTTTATTTCACCAAAGGCACCCACACATCTCTCACTGAAATAGAAAAGTCAACTTGGCAGTGAGGAAACAGGAGCCTTTCACATAACAGGTAATAGAGCAGATCTAATTAGTGTTAAGTACCTGTAATCCTAGGAGATTTGCCTTCTGATAAAAGTGAAAGCATGTCCCTCAGGTATGAGTAATAGGACTCTTGCCAGGTTGGCTGGGTCAGGTGTAGTGTGTCAGCTCCAGTGAAAGCAGCCTTATTGATCCAAAAGTGCCTGCATTCTCTGCTCCAAATTGAATTTAAATTGCTTGTACAAGAAAGACATCTGGCATGCTAAGATTTTTACCAGTTTCATATTTGGAATAATTCTCTCAACAACAAATGGCTTTGCAAGGTCTTTTTTCTTCCTTTCTAGAAGAAGCAAGTCTCTGTATGTGTTCAATGACTCTCTCTACTTTTCCCCTTCCCTTTTCTTTTTACAAATCTGTTACAGAAGATCTGTGTGGCCAATTTATCCTAAATACGTTAAAGTAGTTATTAAAATAACAGGACATGCAAGTTCATACATTTATGTCAATTAAATATATTAGGAATGTGTTAACCTCTATAGCAGGGGTCTTCAAATCTGGCCCTTTTATGACTTGTAGACTTCAACTCCCAGAATTCCTCAGCCAGCATGCCTGGCTGAGGAATTCTGGGAGTTGAAGTCCACAAGTCATAAAAAGGCCAAGTTTGAAGACCCCTGCTCTATACAATGCTTCACCTTTTGCTTTTGATGGCATTAGTAAAGCAATATAACGTTCCTTTGCACTCCCACGAAGATCTGAACTAAATAATTGCCATTTGTTTTTTTTTCCATTGCATGGTTATTAAGTCAGCACATATTATTTTTTTTGTACAGTCACTTTATTACTTCTCAACATTAGAAAATTTACTATTAGGATAAAAGGTATGTTTCCTTAAACAAATAGAATGTATTACTTCTATTTTTTCTGTAAATAAAGATCTCTTCTGAATGTTTTTTCTGTTACCTGAAAAGTAATGACAGATCACAGCACGGATAAAGCATTGAACTGACATTAATTAGCCTGTGTTTTAGAAATATAATAATTGCTTATTTATTTATTTTTTAAATGGAGTCATAAGACTGTTAAAAATTCTTTTTCTGATATAGGTAATTCTCAAAATTCAAATGTGTGTTGAATTGTAATTGGTGATCTACCCTGGGTAAAAGATCCTAAAGCATTGGAAAACTCAAAACATGCTCAGGAGAAATTGCTTTTGGAATTGTGTCTATACATTTGGAGAAGTCACAGATTAGCAGCACTCATCTCTCATAAGGTCACAGCTATTTTCCATCTGTTTCCAAATCTCATTCCTTTAAAAACAGTTTATTTAGAATGTTTACACACTCACATATTTCACTCAGAGGATCTTTGGGTATGTGGCATCATTATTATTTTACATATTGCCCTGAAGTTAAAATGCTAGATAGACTCAACCACTTAATGCTACGTAGAAAGCTGAGTTTGGGTGGGTGGGTGGGGGAATGAATCAGGATGACTTAGATTAGAAAGTATAACATGACTTTCATATATGTGAAAGATAAAGATATATAGACGCTTAAAGTTTAAAAGTACATAGATCATTGCTCATAGATATGTCAAGATATAAAAAAATGAACAACTTATATTAGTGTACTAAAAATCCCTGGTAGAAAATCTTCAGTATATGACTGAATGCCCACAATAAGATGATTCCTTAATAATATAAATGTCAACGCTGTGACAATGGATGTTCCCACTCTGACAACTGAGGGCAATTGCAGCCATTTTTACTCTGCTTACAGCTTGCTTTTTCTGCTATTTAGAAATCAGATGTAGAAGGGGGGATGGGGTGAATGTTTGAGCTCAATTAGCCATAACAATGATACAGCTTCGTGGGAACTCAAGGACACAAACCAATAATGTTTTGGTAGGCTGAGGAGCTGGAGAGGGAGCCTGCGCTTCAGGCTAATTGGAGAATGTAATTTATGACTGCTTCATGGAGGTGGGAATTGCAACTTATTACTTTGTATCTGGGCGAAGGGAATTTAGTTTTGGGTTCAACTATGTAGTGCCGATATTTTGTTTCCTGAATAAAATGTTCTTTAAGGAAGAATGCTTGCCTTGAAGTTCTTTAATGGCTTTCATCTATCGGAACCATGACAATAAAAATGAGAGAGGATATATAACTCCTGAATATAGTTCCATTAGATAGCATCTCTAAATGCCTCACCTCCTTATATAGTAAAATTAGTGTCAGGTATGGAGATGAGATTCAAACTGTTATATACCCTGTCTACCAAAAAAACACATATTTCAATTAATTTGTACTTCCAAAAATTCATATCTTAAAATAGTAGTGCCAAGTATGCATTTAAAAAAAACAAAAACAAACCATGAGGGTAAAATTCCAAACTGATGTATCCAGAAATGAGAAACTTCAGAACTGACACCTGTAGATTAAATGATGACATTTATTGCAGTAGCATCATCAAAGCCACTTGCCACTTGAGGTGGCATGACCCACTCCATGAACTCCAGAATTTTGCATATCTAGATTAGGCCTAAGTAAGTATAACTCCACTTTAAGATATAATGAATTTTTAAGTTCTCCAGTGCTGTTCTCTCTCTTCTCTAGGCTAATAGCTCTTTTAACGTTAATTATCACTCCATCATTTCTGCTTTAAACTTTCTGGCTGAATCCCATGATTGCTTCAAATAGTACTTGCAAGTACGGAACGCTATTTTAAATGTTTTTGAAAGGTCTTATAACTTCAGTTTGGATGATGTCTGTTTCGAAAGAAGGGAAGAGGCAAGCCTAGGCAGCCGCTTTTTTTCTCATTCATTTCACTCTCTTATTGGTTAACTTAGTGGAAAAATGTAAATTTAGGTTGGGGGTATCTCAGCCAAGGTGAATATATGCTTGACTTGAAGCCTAATCTAACTCCCGTGTACTATTGATTGTTTCAGATCGCCGGGGACACTTACAATCTTTCTTTGCCAAAGATAGACAATAGTATAAAAGTGAAGTGTAATAAATGCCTCTGCTATGTCCCATGTCGATCTACAGCTGCTGCTTTCACCTCTTCCTTTTTATTTTTTTTCCCCTTTTGCCTTTTGAGTGCATCAGTATTTCATGTTTATTGTACTGTGATGAAACACCTTTCAAAAATGGCCAGAGGGACACTCAGCAGTAAAGTGCTTAAGCAAGATGCACTGGAGTAAACAGGAAGACAGGCAGGGTCAAGGAACCTGAAATGCAAGCTGAATCAGCTAAAAAGCAAAGGCACAAAAACTCCCAGAAAAGTAAATATAGATCACAATCCTGAAGACACATTGATCTGCTCGAGGGATGGTAGTCTTTTGGCATGAAGCGGCTCAACAGGAAATGAAAAATCTTAGCCTTATCAAGAATCTGGGTGTCATGGATAGGTTTCACTTTATTTTAAAGCCTAGAAATATTTACCAGGGGTAAATGACTGTGTAAGGGATAAGCAACTTTTGAAAAATATCTGTAAAAACAGCTTACAAAGAATCAAGATTATTAAGACACTTGTAGCAGATGGACCCGCTTCATGGATCACTGCCGTGTTGTGGCAAAGGGATTTGTGCAGCTCAAAGAAGCTATGAGTTAAGCTGTGCAGGACCGCCCAAGATGGGAAGTCATAGTGGAGAGTTCCGATAAAATGTGGTCCATTGGAGAAGCAAATGGCAACCCTCTCCAGTATCCTTGCCGAAAAAACCTCATGAACAGTACCAAAAGGTTAAAAGATATGATGCTGGAAGATGATCCCCTTCAGGCCAGAAAGTGTCCAATAATCTAGTGGGGAAGAGTAGAGTGCAATTACAAGTAGTTTCAGAAGGATTGAAATGGCTGGGGCCAAAACTGAAAGAACATGGAACGTCTTTGGTGGTGAAAGGAAAGTCCAGTGCTGTAAAGAACAATATTGCATAGGAATCTGGAATGTAAGATGAGATAGTTGGATAGTGTCATCAACACAGTGGACATGGGTTTGGGCAGACTCTGGGAGAAGTGGAGGATGGGGGGGGGGGCTGGCGTGCTGTGGTCCATGGGGTCACAAAGAGTTGGACATGACTTAACGAATGAACCACAACAAAGCAGATGGACTTCTGAATTTTCCCTTGCTGTCTTGCAGTGATGGATGCTGAAGATTGGCATCTCTGTTTCCAAAGAGAACCAATATAGTGAAGGCCTAGCATGGAGATATACCCCAGTTCCTCAGTGATCCTGGGATGCATGGGCATAAATGCCTGTTTTCCCCTAGCAGGATACACTGAGACCAACACATATTTTCCAATCTCTGAATGAATGAGGAATGGACTGAAGAGGCATTTTGTGCCATATTCTAATGTAGGCTGAAGCAATGTGGTTTTTTTTATGTCTCATTTATTTGTTAAATTGACATTATTGCACAAGACAAACAGGTGACTCTGGGCAGCTCTTCAGCTGAGGGCATTTTGAATAAGAAGCAGAGGATAATTACCAAATAAGTTGACCTCTGTGGAATGGACTAGTGCAGGGCAGACAAACCAGATACGTTGTGAGTGGATGAGTCCTAGGAATGAGAATTGGAGAGTCTGTGTGTAGCAGAATGATGAATGATCAATCTTACTTTAGGATTGTTCCTAAAGTTATTATCCTTGAAGGCTCAAAGGGCCTCTAGAGTTGATAACTTCTATTTCAGATATGCCTTTTCTTGGGCAGGACTACCATAACTTTGTTCATGTATTGGTAGTTTCATATGTGACATCCTCTATTGTGTTCTCTGGGACATTATGCTAATTGGTCTGGAAGCTCTAACTGATACATGGTGAGGTAGCCAGGACATTGAACAAGGCACTTAGCCATGACCACACATTATATCTCTATCGAAATAATTACCTTGGTTGCAATTACCTAGCTAGTACCATTAATCACCAGTATAGGTTTTGGATTTTATTTTCGCTTTACATGTCTATGCCACTGGTCAACTTTTTCATTAAAGATCTCAACACTTACTAAGATCATCTAATGAGAATTGGCCAATTTATGAAAGATCATTTTGTGATCCCTCACAGACAGGTTTATCTGTGGTGTAACCTACTCGCTGAAATATACTCCCCATAATATTATGCATGTTTCAGCAGCCATTGAAAATGATTGCTTCATTTAGACCTTCATTGTGTGAATGTTATGGATGACTGTTTTTCTAATGTAACTATTTAATACATGTTTTATATTAACTATTTCTTAAAGTATTGAAGTTTTACTAGGGTAGCTTTTTAAAAAATAAACATATAGTGTAGTTATCAGCTAACATTGAAAGTAACACACCCACACACGTATAACGTGTGTGTGTTTCCATTCATTTGTAATATAAATAAATTCATTTATAATCTTAGAGTGTTACGAAATTGTTAAATCTATATTCATTACTTCTGTCCAAAGGAACACTTATACAGATGGAGATTAATCTATTAAGAATTAGTTACTTGATATAGCTAAATATGGAGACAAAATGTGAATAAAATAATGTTTAATTAAATAATTCTTCCTATTTCCTGTTGTTTTATTTTTTCAAGTAGTGCTATTTCCCACACGTTTAAACACCACCGATCCAAAGAAAAATCTACTATAGTTTTCCACTGGTTTTGCTACAGTAAATCTGATGGTTAACAAGAGAAATAGAATTAATTTCTTATAATGTATCACTTTTGAGTATTGTGGAAAAAAATAGACAATATATCTACCATAATATTGATCGTTGAAGGGTGGGATATTCTACTTTGCTTATTATTCCTCCAATGCAATTTAGCAAGACTTAGTAAATATGATGCAGTTTTTGGAAGCTACAGAACCATTTATGAATTATATAGAAGTCAGTACTTGATGACTTGCTATAACCAATTTAAAAGAAATTGTATGCCATAAATAATGGCATACAATAACTCATTAAATAACTCATTAAATTCAGATCTCAAAGTCTATTTCGCATACTTTTTAAAGACATTCTTGTAATGTTAGTGTTATATTTTAATCATTTTTTTCAAAAATGTACATTCTTTGGGGCTTAGAAAGTGAAATAAATACAAAAATAGGTAGAGAGTAGAGTGCTGTACACAAACCTATAGCATCAAAATGGTTCTGGAAACTAGAGCAAGAAACCAAATTGTTTGAGGTTGAAGAAATGTTACTGAAATGCATGTCAAATATATATAAGATTTCTTTCTCCCATATTTGGGCCAACAGGGTGCATCAAAAAACACTCAAGGTAAATCTCCTCCCCCTGTCTCTTCCCTCCCTGATACAGCTGACAAAGTGAGAAAGAGCCTGTGGCCTAGAGGTTAACACAGCTGCCTAACATGCACACAGCCCAGGTTCGAATCTCAGAAGGGTATGTCTGGCTGAAGAGAGTTAAGAAGCTCAAAATAACTATTCCAGTTCTCCCTTTATTGTTTGTTAGCAATTTAAAAAAATGTATGTATGTATGTATACACACACACACACACACACACATATGCATATATGCATATATATATATGCATAAAAGAAAAGAAAAAGAAAGAAAATTTCTTTCTCCCATATTTGGGCTGACAGGGTGCACATTCAAGGTAAAATCTCCTCCCCGTCTCTCTCCTGATACAGCTGACAAAGTGAGAAAGAGCCTGTGGCTTAGAGGTTATAACAACTGCCTAACATGCAGATAGCTCAGGTTCGAATCTCAGAAGAGTAAGTCTGGCTGAAGAGAGTTAAAGGAACTCGAAATAGCTATACCAGTTCTCTCTTTATTCTTTGTTAGCAACCTAAAAAAATATGCATATATATATACATATACACATATTTGTTTTCTGAGGTTTTTGCGGGTATATAATGAGCCGAGGTGGCGCAGCAGTTAGAATGCAGTACTGCAGGCCAGTTTAGCTGATGTGTTCAGCAGGTCAGTGGTTCAAATCTCACCAGCTCAAGGTTGACTCAGCCTTCCATCCTTCCAGGGTAGGTAAAATGAGAACCCAGATTGTTGGGGGCAATGTAAATATATATATACATTGCTTACTGGTGTACACCGCTTAGAGAGTGCTTGCACTTAAAGCGGTATATAAGTTTCATAAATAAATAAATAAATAAATGTGTATGTAGGTCTTTGGTTATTCGGGTTTTCTCCTGCATCAAATTGGAAGTGTCTTGGCGACGTTTCGACGAAGTCCATTCGTCATCTTCAGGCTGGTGTTTTCAGCTTCTTTTTCTATATGTATAGAAAGAGAAAGAGCCTGTGGCTTAGAGGTCAACACAGCTGCCTAATGTGCAAGCAGCCCAGGTTTGAATCTCAGAAGAGTATGTCTGGCTGATGAGAGCTAATTAGCTCAAAATAGCTATTCCAGTCTCCCTTAATTCTTTGTTAGTAATCCAAAAACTTTTTTTTAAAAAAAATGTATACATATATATACATATATTTGTTTTCTGAGGTTTTCGCGGGTATTTGTATGTAGGTCTTTGGTTGTTCGGGTTTTCTCCCGCGTAAAATTGGAAGTGTCTTGGCGACGTTTCGACGAAGTCCCATTCGTCGTCTTCAGGCTGGTGTTTTCAGCTTCATGCTTCGAGCAGCAATGTGTGGTCTTAGCTGTTTCTTCCTTAAAAGGAAGAAACAGCTAAGACCACACATTGCTGCTCAAAGCACGAAGCTGAAAACACCAGCCTGAAGATGACGAATGGGACTTCGTCGAAACGTCGCCAAGACACTTCCAATTTTACGCGGGAGAAAACCCGAACAACCAAAGACCTACATATACATATATACATATACATACATATATATACATATACATACACATACATATACACATACATATACATATTTGTTGTTGTTAATTGCGAAGTCGTGTCCGACCCATTGCGACCCCATGGACAATGTTCCTCCAGGACTTTACTTCTTCGGGTTCCACGTGGGAAACTAAACATCTTTGAAAGCTCTCTGGTGTGTACAAAGTCCTTACAAACATAATAGATATATACATATACATATATACATATACATATACTTATATATCCATTATGTTTGTAAGGACTTTGTACACACCAGAGAGCTTTCAGAGATGTTTAGTTTCCCACGTGGAACCTGAAGAAGTAAAGTCAACCAAGAATTGGATTACACAGCTTGATTTTTTTATTTCACTGGGAGGCACTTAAAGCATCCACTGCTATTGTCTATTAAAATTGATTGGATAGACTTTCTTGTGGTAGACTCAGAAAACTTTTCCAACATAACTAACTTTTTATAAGATGAATAATAGGTCCAGTAAAAAAAATGCCATGACCAGTGTGAAGAACATATATAGATTATTAAAAACAAAGCAGTTTAAAATATTGCTTTCTGTCAAACCCTGCTTTCTTTCCAGGATCTAGAAGGAGGTGTCTTCATGCATTGTTTAAAGAGCATATTACTGTTGCTTCTATCATAATATCAGTGTTCTGAACCTTTCCCTCTGCACCTTTCCAGGTTTTACATTATGAACTCCCATCTGGATATGAATCTTTCTACATACAGAGATACACACACACAAATGCACACACAGACAACTGAGCATGCTGAGTAATATAAGCCTCAAAAAACATGGGCAATCATGCTTAAGAACTAAAATTCAGTAAAACTGGCATTTCCTGTATTGACATTTTTTAGAAAAACTGTCCCAAGAGGCTAGGGCCGTGTACATCTAACCATGGATACCATTCTGCATAAGACAATTTGGTGTGGTGGATTAGAGCATCAGGCTAGAAACCAGGAGACTGTGAATGCTAGTCTCACCTTAGGTATAAAGCCAACTGGCTAACCTTGGGCTGGTCATTTTCTCTCAGCCCTAAGAAGGAAGCTAGAGGAAACCACTTCTGAAAACCTAACCAAATCAAACATTAATTCATAAGGCAATCTTACAACAGAATGGGTAAAAGAGTTTGGGGATAGAAAATATGTGAAAATGGACATGTAAATAGAAGGAAGAAGGAAGGTTTTGCATCATTGACCTGTTTTTTTTTTTTTTTTTGTCTTTCTCTCCTTAACAGGTGTTAAGTAAATGGTACCTGGTCACCAATAGGTTGCTTGAACTGACATTAGTGGCAGCCTACAGATATTCAAGAGCATTATTTAGACATTATATAGCAAAAGTAGCACAATGTTCTCCAACTAGCCAACAATGTTCTCCAACTTTGTCTATGACCTTTATCTTGTTTTCAGAGATTGCAGAAGCTTCCTCCGACCTCTGCATATCTGTCCATTTACCTCTCTTTTTGCTCTTTCTCTCTTCTTTTTCTCTCTCTGTCTCTTATAGCTATAGTTGTTTGTCACTAAGCCTTTGTCTTTTTACCTTTCCTATTCCTCTGCTTACTCCTTAGTGCACCCTGGCTACTGTATGTATGGGTATCTAAAAGTCATGCATTTTTCCTCTGACTATGATTTGCAGCTGACATTACATAGTTGATAAAGGAATATAATTTATGGTATGGAGGTACATTAGTTTCTCTCTCTCTCTCTCTCCTTGTACTATATACGTATGGTCTTAAAAGCTATTTAATGCCAAGTATGTAGCTTTAAGGGCAGTGCAGTGGCTCAGTGGTTAAGATGCTGGGCTTGTCAACTGGAAAATCTGGCAGCCCAGTTCGAGACCTGAGCACCGTGTGATGGGGTGAACTCCCATCCTCACTCAAGCTTTGGCCAACCTAGCAGTTTGAAAGCATGCAAATGCAAGTAGATAAATAGGTACCACTTTGGTGGGAAGGCAATAGCACTCTGACAACATGCTGGCCACATGACCGTAGAAATGTCTTCAGACTGCATTGACTCACTGGCCTTGAAATGGAGATGAGCATCATCCCCTAGAGCAGGGATAGGCAACCTTGGCTCTTTTATGACTCGTGGACTTCAACTCCCAGAATTCCTATGCTGACTTAGGAATTCTGGGAGTTGAAGTCCACGAGTCATAAAAGAGCCAAGGTTGCTTACCCCTGCCCTAGAGTTGCCAATGACTGGCAGAGTGAAATCCGCAGGGATGCCTATAAAGCTTTCAGTTGTGCTTCTGTCATGGTGACAATGCCTTTCAAACTATGTCAGTGCCTCTTGAGGTCCTACTCCAGAAGAATTTAATGTTAATTTGAACTCAATATTTTGATGGACCATTTATGAAATAATAATGTAAAATTAATCCCGTTACTGATGCACATTATAATGTTAACATCCCTTTTTCTCTTAAAAGAGCTCAAATCAACTAATGATGAATCAGTTATATTATATAATAAACTTCAAAGAAGTAAGGAATTAAATTTTTAAAATTAAAGAGTCACCCTTGATTGTAATTTGATCAGAACAGGGAAGGAAGGAAGGAAGGAAGGAAGGAAGGAAGGAAGGAAGGAAGGAAGGAAGGAAGGAAGGAAGGAAGGAAGGAAGGAAGGAAGGCAGACAGGCTAGGCCACAACCCCATATACCTCGTAGAATGGGGGTCCCCAACCTTTGGGCTATGGCTCACTACTGGGCTGTGACCTGTTTGAAACCAGGCTGCATGAGTGATGGGCAAATGCGCATGTGCAAAGCTCCACTCACGTGAGCATGAAACTCAACGGGCACAAGCAATGGGCCAGCTCGAAGCTCCACTCATGAGAATGGAAGACGCTTGAGCAGAGGGAGCTTGTGGTTGCACGCGAAGCTCCATTCTCATGAGCACTCTCCTCTCGTGCAAGTGGAGCTTTGCACACGAGCATAAGCACTCTCTATTCAAGTGCCCTCTTCTTGCGCGAGTGGAGCTTTGTGCACAAGTGCAAGTGCCCTCAACTCATGCGCAAATCTCCATTCTATATAAGTATATCACTGTGGTTAAATTGACATTAAAACTACAAATTCTTCAATATTCTGAAGCTCCACATAAATATCAAAGCTGATATTGACTTTGTGAAAAGTAAGCAAGCAATATTACATTCCACTGAATAAGTTGTATCCAAAGTATCCAAAAGATATAGAAATGCAAAAGAAAGAAAGACAGACAGACAGACAGACAGACAGAAAGAAAGAAAGAAAGAAAGAAAGAAAGAAAGAAAGAAAGAAAGAAAGAAAGAAAGAAAGAAAGAGAAAGAAAGATGTGCAATGATTTAATAACCAAATTTTCACTGTCAATATTACTGGTAACTTAAAACACGTCTAACGAAAATCAAGACTGTTCTGAGAATCCTTCATCTGATGAAAACTTTAAAATTAATAACCCCGACTCTTTCATATTTCTGAATCAAACATACCCTACTTTAGACTCTAGTTCTAAGCAATATTTCATTTGCGAGGGACAACAGCAGAAGGGATTGATATACCACATAATGCAATTATTATATAGTGTTCTACCTCTCTCACCTTTTACCAATTATGTCTTCCATCTATTTTCTCCTTGATGTTCCTTGCTATTATTGTTGTTGACGGTAGAAAGAAAATAGCTTGTTTTCAGAAGTTTTATTTGAATATTCCATGGCTAGATGCAAAAAAAATCTCCTGAAAAAAAAGAAAGAATTGTGTAGAAGATGTTTAGTTAACATATGAATTATGTTTCTTGCTACTTCCCCTTCTGTATCGCTGTAGAGCTCTGATTTTTTGTACATCCAGGCATTCTACCACTGCTATGCATGTAGTAAGCCTGGTTCTAAGGTAAGTTTTGCTATAAGCCATGTTTAGGATTTTGGTGAGCAGACTCACATTCTTATTGGTGTCATTCTTCAAGATGGGTGTATTGTGATGATAAAGAAATTATTTTAATGTTAAATTTAATCACAGCGGCAAGGTTGTTGATAGGACAATATTGGAAGAAGGAATTTTTGCCTGCTTTGGAGGAATGGTTTTTTAAAGTTTCTTATTTATCTGAAATGGCAAAAATTTCGGCTTATTTGAAAGATCAATCGCAAGAGAAATATCTTTTGGTGTGGAAAAGATGGATAAACTTTATACAGTATAAGTATGATATTAAAAGATATTATTTAGCTTTTGAATAATTTATGTTTAAAGTTTAAGATAATAAGTATTTTTTATTATATATATATATTGGACTTAAAGTACTTAAAATTTGTTGTTGTTGTTGTTTTTAATGTAATATTTGTTTGAGGTTTTTAAGTTTAAATGTTTTGTATTTTTAGTTCTAGTTAACCCTGTATTCAGCTCTGGGAAGACGGGGGGAGGGTTTCTGGGAGGGTAGGGAGGCAGTGGGAGAGGGATTTTATTGTAAAACTGCAAAAAAATTTAATTAAAAGAAAAAAAGATGGGTGGTTATCTCATGCTGAAGAACTGTGAATGGAACCAGTTTCCTTTCTACCTATCTGCCTGTCTATCTGGTAGCCAGGGACAGAACTGATCCAGGTTACTAGTGCTAAGAATTAGATTGTTTGTGAAGAATTTGGACAAATAAACTAAGGATTGCAGGAAATTAGGCCAAAGGCTACGTGTGACTCAGAAGCTACAAGTTGCCTGTTCTTAAAGGAATATTAAAAGAAGGTATGGAGAAAGCACTTAGTAACCATAGATGCCTGCTTCACAGGTTATTCGTTATAGATAACCACTCCAGCCTCATCATATGTGAAAAGGGCAAAAACATCCGAGGAACTATCAAACCTGAGATTAACAGTTCTAGCAACTCTATCCAGATATTTCATCTTGCCCACCAAAAGATGATTTATAGGAATAAGATGGGGCTTGGAAATTTTTATTTGCTATAAACATAAGTTCTGATAAAAATAAAACAAAGATAGAAACTTCATTTGGATACTCGTTTACTCAGTTCCTGTACACACACACACACACACACACACATATGCACACACACACACATGGAGAGAGAATGATTATCCAGTTTCACCAGTGAACCAAGAGCAAGAGCAGACCCTGTTATTGCTTGAAACAATGTTTTATTTTAAATCACATTTTTCAAATATGTAATCTCACCAAACAGTGTGAACTCATTAAGAGTGTAGAACTGCTGCATTTTATGCTTCTAAGGGTATTTCATTAAATCCCTACTCTAATTTCATGAACGCTAATTTATACTTGTACTTAGAGCATAATTCTGTAACACTGGAAAATCTCATATATTTGAAGAAGCCTACAAAAATTTATATATTTAATGAAAAAGTGACAGATAATGCTGTAAACATCTTCCTTCATCCATGAAGTTGGCATAGAGTATCAATTCATGCCTTCTCTCTCAAGTAGCAACAGCACAATTCTTTGCAAATAAGTGAGGTCTAATTCAAAAATACTGAAGTCCTTTCAAAGACGAGATGTTAAACATTGCAACTATCTAGGGCACTAGTACATAGGGTGATTCCAAATGGTTAACAGTTCAGGGGCTATTTGTCATAAATCAACGAGGCTTTGATTCTCAAATACAAAGTAATAATAATGATGATTTAAATAACAACATCTGCCTACCCTGGGTCCTTGGGGAGGATTTGATAGGTGGACAAAGATGCCAAATCCAGCCTAAACATTTGGCAGACTATGTGACCAACCATCATCAACTTTATCATAATTTTCCTCTATGGTAAATGAAGCTGTTGAAATGTAGACAACTAACTGAATGTGTATAAAAAAATGAATTGTGAAAAATGTGAAATCTTAGTAACAACAACAACAACAACAACAACAACAACAAAATGATTGTACTCCCAGCGGACCCTAATCCTTTTAGGTAATACATGCTGTGATGTCAGTGAAGACTTAATTGATCCTGAGTACTGCATGATAACTGTAACAGAGAGATTCTGCATGTCACTTGAGCAGGATTAAGTTGTTGCTTAATTATACTTCTCAGACTGATTGACTTACGAGTACTTCTTATAATTTCACTTTAATTGTTCATATTACTGTTATTTGTAAAAAATGCAAGAAAAAATCCCTATATGATACGTCATTATAACAGTAAACATTCTGTTCAATAATGCAATCTTCGATCTCCGGGAAGAATATAATCTAGTTATTTATTGTTAAAACAATATTTAAAACAATAAAAACAGTTATATACAAAGTTAAAAACAACTTAGCTTTCGCTGGTCCTCTGCCAGCGTCCTCAGAGTGAGGCTCAGGGGGTGGGGAAGTTCTTTTTATCCCCTTGCCGATCTAACTGCTTAGTAACATTCTATATATACTTGTCCAGTGTAAATATTGCTCAAGTACATATATATTTCTCATACATTTATACATATACCTTTTATTTTAACCTGCTAGAATCTGTATAAATGAGCCCCGTATTTCATTATATTTGTTCATGCAAAGTTTGATTCTATAAGCAATCTGCTCATTGGTGGCAAAAGCAATCAGGGCTTCAATCTATTGTGTGAAAAAGGGCTTAAATGTATCTTTTCCATTCTGAAATATCAGTTTTTTGGCCATAGTAAGGGCATGGAGAATCCATTTACTTTCTACAATTGTCAGATTCCATGTACTAGGTATGTAGTTTAAAAGAATAATATCCACCGAGAATTTTAGCGTTTGTCACACAATCATATTGATATAATCCACTTCTTTCTCCTAAGATTTGGTAAGTATAGAACATTATAAAAATATACATTTTAAAGAAGCAATATCCTTTACTACATCTCTGAAAAATGCTGTTTTTACAGGCCTTTTCTATACAAACATAATGGAGTCTAATAAATTCTAAATATTATCTTGTTGTATAAGTAATTTGTGATCTATTGACACTCTTGCTATCAAAGTTAAGTCATTCTCTCATTATGTAGACAATATAGGAACCTCTCATACTTTATTGCACTCATTTCTTAGATCTACATATCAAATTGATTTATTGATAACAAATACCTAAGAAAACTAATATTAGCTGTTTTCAGTTTTAAAGGATTTAAGAAATTGTTCTAGTATCTTGGATGTCTCAAAAGCTGAAAATGTGGCTGGTCCAAACAGTTGTTAACAAATTTTGTGATTGTAAGGATTGCCATTGGGTTATTCCTCACTTCCTAACAGTGAGGACAATTAATCAGTGGACCACCTTGCCTTCAGAAGTTGTGGGTGCTTCATCACTGGAGGTTTTTAAGAAGAGATTGGACATCCACCTATCTGAACAGGTACAGACTCTCCTGCTTGAGCAGCAGGTTGGACTAGAAGACCTCCAAGGTCCCTTCCTCTCTCACCTTTTACCAATTATGTCTTCCATCTATCAAGGTCCTTGATTGATTGATTGACATATTCATCTCTTAACACAGAGGATGCTAAAAATTCATCTTCATCATCTACCAGTTGCTCTAAAGTCAATATCTCTACTTCCATCTAATTTGTCCTTATCATCTTTTCCCCAATTTTCGAAGTTTATTAGACATTATTTTCCATAGCACCCTAACTAATGTAATTATTTCCAGAGACACCATATTTTTAGTATATTTAGATCCTAATACTGTCTATCCAATAAAATGTGAGCTGTACTTAGTTTTAATTACACCTAGAAATAAGCTGCAAAGCCAGTTTGATGCAGTAGTTACTTAGCTTACATCAAATAGACAGAATCTTGCCAAACTAAATCTTTACTACTCTCACCTCAATGGGAGATTCTAGGAGTGGTCATCCTAACTCCTTTCCTCTGTCTCCTATCTAGATCTGGGATGTGTTGCTTCTTGTCTCACTCCTTCCCTTTTTGAAAATTGTGCCCTCTTCCCTCCCTCCTGGGAAACTGCCACTTCATTGTAGTCCATCACACCATTTCCCCCTTTGTAGACCCCATTCCTCACAGAATGACAAGCTACAAGAAGGACATGAAAAAAGATGAAAAATTGAATAGACAGATGAAACCAACTTATGCTTTAATAACTATAAAAACACTAGAAATATTTCTATGGATATCATTTCTACATTGGAGTTACACAAGAGATTTGTTAGTGTTGTTAATGATTTTGTGAGAAGAGACAAAGAGGAAAAACAAAAACACATGCGAAAGCACCCAAAATCCAATCATGCGACTGTAGGGAAGAGAATGGCCATTGTATCTCTGAAAATAGGTCACAATTAAGTTGGGGGTGGGCGGGCATTGTAACTTTGAGAGCCATGGTGGCACAGTGGTTAGAATGCCACATTGCAGGCTAACTCTGCCGACTGCCAGCAGTTTGATACTGACTGGCTCAAGATTGACTCAGCCTTTCATTCTTTCAAGGTCAGTAAAATGAGGACCCAGATTGCTGGGGAAAATATGCTGATTCTGTAACCTGCTTAGAGAGAGCTATAAAACACTATGAAGTGATATATAAGTCTAAGTGCTAGTACTAGTGCTAACTGCTATTTGAGCAGTCATTAAGCAACCCGTTATAAGCTACCTGTATTAGCTTTGATGGCAGTGTGACTTCTTCTGAAGACCATCTGCTGGGAGGATAGTAAGCTTCCTTGTGCAGTTGGTTGGCCACTTTGAGAACAGACTGATGGGCTAGAAAGGCCAGGGTCCAATTCAGCTGAATGATGTTTTCTGATGAAAAGAAGCTTAATTTTGATTATCTTGTTTTTACTCATATAAAAAGTTGGATGACTGAACCTGCTGACCAGATATTTTATTCAGCACAGATGTCTTCCATGTGTCATGATCTTGAGGACAGTACAGTATTTGCGTCCAGATATAGTCCTTTTAAAGTCTATTCCATAAAACATCTGAATAACTGCTAGAGTGCAATATGCAAAGGGTACATCTAAACTTCTAGTGGCAGATTTTGTATAAAAGCCCACTCACAAATCTAAGTTTGCAAATTGTCAAATCTTTAAAGTAAGCAACCAACCCCCCCCCATTTTTTTTTTAAACAGAAGCTGCCTTGGTATCACATAAAGGAGTGGTATCTGTAATATCAGCACCTCACTGACTATAATTTCTGCAGCTCTTTTGCATTTTTATTAAACTTTTTTGTAAGATCAATACAGAGATTGATAGGGAATATATGTACAAGCCACTATGTGGTGTTGCACTGTTGTTTTTATTTAAAAGCAAAATCCTCCTTAAAAACAAGAATTCATTCTCTTGGTAGTAATTCTGTCATTCTGTAAATTAGCCAATTTCAAGCACCTCAGTTGAGAAAGTTTTGCTTGATGATGGACTATTTCACGAATTAAAGGTCACAGACACAAGAATTTTAGTAGTGTGTAGATGTATAAGGAATCTGTAATGTTTTGCAGACATTCAGGTCTTCAAAGAATCAAGAAAAGCTGCAAATGTGAACTGATAAAGTACATTTTAGGTTCAATTACTTTGAAAGTCCTATTATAGAAAGGTACACATTCTTTGGCGAGGGGGGGGTCACAAAGTTGCTGTCTTTGAATTCTGCATACAACTCGGTTAGGAACAACATCTTAGCTTTGATTTTATTAGCCTCATTGTAGACTCTGCAGGAGTGCTTTTAACTAATAGGAAACAGAAAAGCTCTGAATATCCACGGCATAATTTTATATACCAGACATCAGACAAGAAAAGCTGGGCCAATTATTTATTTATCTCTGCCTGCACCTCTCCATTAATCAGGATTCCAAATATTGTCCTGAACATGATTTCACATGCATGAGTGGAGATGACAGATTTGGAAGGTGAAGTAAGACAACAGCTGAGAACAAGTCTTAATTTTCCACAGACATTTAATTGACCTAATGGGGACACAGCAAGCCACCTTTCAGAGTGTTGGCTCAAGAGAACTTTAGCTGGTAAGGAGAGATGGTCTTCTTTGTCACTTATTAGCTGATCGTTTCAGGCAGGAATGGCCAAAGTGGAATTGAGAGTTTTCTGTATGCAAAGGAAGAATTCTAATAAGCTATTTTCCAAAGCGCCTGAAGGCAGGACAGGAAGCAATGGGTGGAAACTAACCAAAGAGAGAAGCAACCTAGAACTAAGGAGAAACTTCCTGACAGTTAGAACAATTAACCAGTGGAACAACCTGCCTCCAGAAGCGGTGAATGCTCCAACACTGGAAGTTTTTAAGAAGAAACTGGACAGTCATTTGTCCAAAATGGTATAGGGTTACCTGCCTGAGCAGGGGGTTGGACTAGATGACCTCCAAGGTACCTTCCAACTTTATCATTATTATTATTATTAATTGTGGACCTTCTCTCTTAAGTCAGTACTGTAATCCTCAATTTACGATCGCAACTGAGGCCAACGTTTCTTTTACTAAGCAAGAGAGTTGCTAAGTGAGTTTGGTCCCATTTTACAACCCATCTTGCCACAGTTATTAAGTGAATCATTGCAATTGTTAAGTTAGCAACATGGTTGTTAAGTGAATCTGGCTTCCTCGCTGACTTTGCTTGTTCAGATGATCACAAAAGGAGATCACAACAACACCCTGGGACATTGCAACCATCATAAATACATGCCAGTTGCCAAGTTTCCAAATTTTGATCAAGCTGCATCAGTCACAAAACAATCATAAGTCACTTTTTTCACTGTCGTTATAACTTCAAACAGTCGCTAAATGAATGGTTGTAAGTCGAGGATTACCTGTATGATATTCATCCTTCCAAACAAGCCGTCATCAAAAAATGCCACGGTAATAATTCCAAAGGTTCAGGTTGCAGTACTACTATAATATATGGGGGGGACCCAGCATTGTAAATATTGTTTTCTGGTGGATCTTGCCCCTATTCATACAGCCAATTAATAAGAAGGTAGCTTTATAATATTATTCAAAACAGTTTTAATCCAGCAGGCATCTTGATAGCAGAATTGTTCAGAATACATTCTGTATTCTGTATTCATATTTAGAAAATTGTAGCATACATGCAATCAAGTTATTACACTACATTTAATTGTTATGGTTTTGGTCAATGGATGGTGTTTGTGTGGCTTTCTGATTCTGAATTTGTACAATACAGCTAAGCTAGAATCGTTAACTTTTTCTGTGTGTGTGTGTTTGCATGCGTGTGTGTTTGCCCCTTAAGGCTTCTCCCATTTCTCTGGTTCCCTGCATCCTGTGGTTTTCCTTGTTCCTGCTTTCTCAGTTTCATTTATTATTGGTATCTGGACTCATGCAGAACTCTGAAGCAGAGAATGGATCCCTTAGTGTAAACTTTCTGACAGAAGTAGACTAGCAACTGAAAGAAAAGAAAGTCTCGTTTATTTCATTCATTGCTTTATGTCACTCATCAATCGAACAGGAGACAACTTATTTCATTTCTGTGACACACTATGATGGACTCGTGTTGCAGCCTTGACTTATTTTGAGAACTTCAATTTCTCAAGCTGAAAGCTTGAACATCCCATGCTTGGAAGGACTATTGATCTGATGAAGATGGACAGCTCACGAGGAACTGGTGCATTAGAAGCACTTTTTACGGACCATTTTAGAAAGTAGTCTTTCTCCGTATGTGCTGGCATTATTATTTTTTCCTTATTCTCCCCCCCCTTCTTTTGGTGCATTATACCTTGTTTCTGGTTTTATTCTTTTTTTTTTTATTGAAAATTTTTAAAATTTTACAAAATAAGAAAAAACAACCCTCCCCAACCCACCCCAACCCTCCCACTCCCTCCCTCAACTTTCCCAGAGCTGAATATAGGCTTAATTAAATTTTCTTGAATTCTTAAAAAAAATATATATAAACCATAGATAAGTCTAAATACATTACTTAAACTACTAATAGAATAATTAATAATATATATATATATATAAGAGATAAATATTAAAGAAAAAAAGGAAAATACCTAAAAAAAAGAAGAATAAAGAGAAAGAAAGAAGAAAAGAAATATAAGAAAGGTTTCTGGTTTTATTCTTATGACCATATTCTTCCTGGCGTTAAAGTTTAAATTTAAAAAATGAGAATTGGAATTGTTTTTAATCATACATTTGAAAATGTTTAATTTGATTGGAATAAAATAATAGGGTTCAGGAATTGACAATGGGTAGGTTCTGCCTACAGAAATATATCTACTGGGTAGATGCCCGTTGGTGAAAAGTGAACTTTTGCAGATTTATCTGTTTTTCTATAGCTTTTTGCATCTAGCTCTACTCTACTTTAATAACCCCCTAGAACAATCTGAGACCTGCTGTTGATATACATAGGAAAGGGGAACCATCTCTCTGTAACATAAGACTTGGCAGAATAAGCTAGACCATTTGTGAACAAAGTTGAGATCTATCTTTTTTTTAAGACTAATTAATTAAGGAGAAACTTCCTGACAGTGAGGACAATCAACCAGTGGAACAGGTTACCCCCAGAAATCATGGGTGCTCCATCACTGGAAATTTTTAAGAAGAGACTAGACAATCACCTATCTGAGATGGTATAGGTTCTCCTGCTTGAGCAGGGGGCTGGACTAGAAGACCTCCAAGGTCCCTTCTATTCTATTCTATTCTATTCTATTCTATTCTATTCTATTCTATTCTATTCTATTCTATTATCACATCATTGAAAGTTTGAACCACAGTAACTAGCAGGTTTCACCAGTTCAATGTCCTGCCCTATTGCCATAATAGAGAGATCTCCCTATTAGTGTCACTGAATGAAATCTGCTTTCCATAGCAGACCTGATCCCAGCTGCCAGTTCTATGGATAAAAGAGGTATTTAGCAATAAGAACTGACATTCTGGAAAGTATAGCACTATCCTCTATACTTCCTTCCTTCCTTCCTTCCTCCATCCCTTCCTTCCTTCCTTCCTCCCTCCCTCCCTCCCTCCCTCCCTCCCTCCCTCCCTCCCTCCGTCCGTCCCTCCCTCCCTCCCTTCCTTCCTTCCCAACACAGCTTCACTTCTATTACTTAGAATTTAAATTTCTTAATTCAGAATACAGCTTCTTGTAATTTAATTTTTTTTCAGCCTAGTACCTCCCTAGATATGTAAGAACTGTTAAAACCAAAATGACCAGGCAGCATTGTCCAAAACAAATATGGAAGTTGTTGCCCCAATGCAGACTGCAGTTAGGATAAGCTGATCTATAGAAATCTATAGAAATATTCATCAAGAATGCTCTGTCCTGAGCAATGACTGAAGCATGTTAACAGAAGCTTAGGAGGAGCAGTTGCTGAGGAGGTCAAAATAATGTTGGCAATGATTGTGCTTATTGAACAGGACAGTGCAATAAAGAGTTCAGATGTCATGTTGACTCATTGTCACCTCAATGAACTGGATCCTCCCTAGTGGTGTTAATTGGAACTGTTACTTTTGGGGAAAAGCTGGACTGGTCTACTCAGTGCAGTTTAATCCCAGGAACATCTGCATCAGATTGCAGGCTAAATCTCTCTCCCCCCCCCTTTCTTTTCTTGACAGAAGACATTAGTGTCTAATTCATACAAGCATATAGAGCATTTGCTTTCTCTAAACTTGATGAGTAGCAGCTGAACATGTAAGCTGACTCCACTTCAAACTGTTACATTTGAGAGGCTGCGAGCTGATAGCCATATTGGATTACTATATTAGATCCTGGAGAGTAGCCTTGTGATTCAGTTGAGATCTCTATCCTCTCTTTCTTAAACTATGAAACATCCTTGCATGGACAGAGGTGTGGGTGGCTTATCATGGGTTGGGTAACTTGCTCTCTCCCTCTCTCTCTCTCTCTCTTCCCCCCATCTCCACCCTTTTGTTCTTGCTTCCAAGAGCCAGATGGGTTATGGCAATGATATGAGAATATCAGCAGATGGGTCATGGTATCAAATGTTCAGGGGGCTTTGTGCTCTTTCCTCTATTAGAACTACAGACACACATAATGCCTTAGTGGGTTTGGAGCTTATTTTATTTTTTACAAAAAATGCTGAATGTTGATCACAAAGATAAAGGGGCTGCATCAACACAAGTGATTTCTGAGCCATCATTATCCTAATATGGTTTAGGAGATCAGATTACTGACTTGCACAATCAATGCAAATTTAAAATTTTAGCTATTAGGTCTAGAAGGAGAATAGCCCTTAGCTATAGCACTTAGACTTATATACCACTTCACAGTGCTTTACGCTGTGGTTTACAGAGTCAGCATAGTACCCTAACAATCTGGGTCCTCATTTTACCAACCTCAGAAGGATGGAAGGCCAAGTCAACCTTGAGCTGGTCAGGATTGAACTGCTGGCACTCAGCAGAGTTAGCTTGCAATACTGCATTCTAACCACTGCACCATCAGAGAAAAAGAATATATTCTACTGATGAAGACTGGAAAAGTCTTCATCACTACATTCAAAATATTTTTATGATGAGATCCTGGGTATAGAAATGGGGAGGTATGTCTAGAGTTCCAGGATCCAAGGAAATCTAAGAAGATATGCCATGGAAGCCATGTTCTCAACAGAGTGAAGCTGTGGTCCTTTTGTGTGCATATTCCCCTGGTTCACACAACCTGTAAAGCCTCAATGTGATTTGCTTTGTTTTTGGCAAAGTGCCTTGTGTGAACCCAAGCACTGTGGGTTCTAATCTCTTTATATATACTGATAGCACCATTTTTAATGGTACAAGTAATGGATATGTATTCCATTATTTCTTTCTTCTATTTAGATACTGTAAATGTGCACCAAAAAGTAAATGCAATTAGTAATGTGATCCAAAATCTGACTACTAGTTTCCTTGAAGTTTTTGTGCCCATAGGGTCCCATTTTTCTTAGTGGGTAATGGAGGATGCTTTACTTTCTTCCTTATCAAGAATTTCTTTGGAATACCAATTTGAAAAAGTTTCATGAACAAATCTTTGGTGATTTGGAAACAGGAGAAGCCAGGGTGGCTATAGATTGCTTAAATGGATTGGGACACTTGAATAGGGAGGAAGCAAATATATCCAACACTATAAAAATGATGGGCAAGATTGGATGATTGGAACTCCACCCCATTTTTGCATGCATTGGACACATGTAAAAAAAGAGTAGGGGTTCGTTATCTGTGGACATTATTGATTCTCTCCTGTATGTGCTTCTGCAGGAGGTGATTGCAGAATGAAAGACACACATATTTCTTATTGTCATCTTGACTGTAGACCCAACTCACGAGGAATTCATCCACGCTTCTCCATGGCATGGAGTTAAATAAGAATTATTAAAAAACAGAATTCAGGAGAAACTTTGGGCATAGCAAAATTATCATAGAATTAACAATTAGAATATTATCATACAGTATGTTAATAAGGGATTGGCAGATATGATCAGTGATTTTCTGCTGGCTGCACAGTAAAACCTCAAACTCATCTAGAAGCTTTTGTACAGATCATGGTATCATTCTTGACTCTCTCAGAACGTTAGAAGCAGGAGGCCTTGTTTTGTGTGGTTCTCTTCTTTTTTCCAAGATTGATTCCAGACAGAGTGTGTATGTGTGTTGGTGAGAGAGAGGGGGGGGTGATATTAGTCACTTAATATTACTAACCCAGGCCGACCAAATGATGCTGATATAATTTTTTTTTCAAAGATTATGTAAGCTCTGAGGCTCTGGATGGAAGTACACCCAGATCATGTTTAATTCCAGCAAGACCAAGTGCCTGTGAGTTTTGACCTAGATCTAGGGACTTACTATCTTTGATTCTGAATGGGTTAATACTCCCTCAGACAGAGCCAGTGTTTAATCTGGAGAACCTCTGGATTCTCCACTTTTGATAGTCTAATTCCATCTGTCTGTCCGTCTGTCTGTCTGTCTGTCTGTCTATCTATCTATCTATCTATCTATCTATCTCTATCTATCTATCTATCTATCTATCTATCTATCTCTCTGTATATTTGTATATCTATCATCTGTCTATCTATCATCTGTCTATCTATCTAGTCTTGGTATTGTGGTTGTGTGTTTGGATTTATCCCAGGAGTGATATGGCATTTTTCAAATTTTGCTGATATTTTCAGTTGCTGTTAATTTATCTAGAATTACATGCTGAGCAAGTTGCCTAATAAATCAAAATAATAAGGAAAAAAAAACAAGCAAACAAATAAAATATCCATGTTTTTTCAACCTCCCGGTGAGCCAGTAGTCCTTGGGATTCCCTGGCTTCTCCCATCCAAGTGTTCACTGGACTCATTCAGCCTCCTTAACTTTTTAAGATTTCTCTGGCATACTTGGTAGCAAATTGAAGCTGGCTTCTGAATAATGTATATAATAGTTCTTCATAATGAATATTGTTGCTATCACTTTCTTATCTATTCAGTTTAATGGTAGCTGGAAGGCAATGCATATATGAAAGACTTCATTTCCATTACTGTTATATAAATGTCCATTTAAACTTTTACAATAGTAGTAATACCAAGTCGGTCTCACCATTAGTTTTGCTAGAGCAGCATTGGTCTGGCAGGAACAACTTCAGGTCATGCTTAGCCCTGGCTTTGCACTCATCATGTCATGTCATGAATGAAAAGTGTTTTCATTCACAAATGAAGAATTATGCTCATAGAAGGATTTCTACTACTCATTTCACCCGTACAATTTCATTTTTATGACCTGCACAGCAATATACCTGAAATTCTAATCAATCAATTTACATTGTTGACTGCATGTTCAGAAGTGGGCTTTTAAACTAAATTCTGTATTTTCTCAAGAATTCTATTATATTCTGTACTATTCTGTTCTATTCTGTTCTGTTCTGTTCTGGTGTAGTCTAGTCTAGTCTAGTCTAGTCTAGTCTAGTCTAGTCTAGTCTAGTCTAGTCTAGTCTAGTCTTTCATCCCAACTACACATTCATAGTTGGTCTAGAAATGTATCAGAGATGCACTACCTCCAATTAAATTCCTAGGAAAGCAATCATAAGAATGTCTGAACACTTCTGGATCTCCAATGAATTGAAATGGTGAAATACCTGCCAGGATAAGGCCCATATTACTTGCATGTCAAGTGTGTCAGAGGCTGAGATGTAAAATATTACAGCACCGGTTATAAAAATGTTTCTGATTGAAATGGCATGTGTTCTAACAAAAAATATTGCATCCTGAAAGCATTTTTGACAAGCTTCCACTTTGGAGGTTAATGGCAACATCTGAGGTGTGGGTGTTGGAATAAGTGGAAAATTGGCAGTGAGTACTGAAGACAGAGTGCAAAACACACACACACACACAACCCAGGAAAAGCAGAGTCACTGTGGGATGATACTGCACACATAAGGAAGGAAAACAGTGCAGAGACCCAATGCCAGATGCAAAAAGATTCAGATTAGTCAAAGGGAAATAGAGGCAAAGGAGAGCACTCCATGCAGATAAAGAGCTATCACCATTATTGTCAGACAATATTTCCATCGTAAATTGAATCTTTCCCTGGAGGTATGCCACACAGGGTTGGTAATGATATATTGGATTTAAAACAGGAATAAACCTTTTTGCTTTATTATTATTTTTCTCTTTAAGGCAAAGAGGAGGAAGTGGTGGGTACACCTTTCATTTCCACATAAAGTGCAAGAGTATAGCTTCAACAACAAGGGGAAGTTGAAGGCTTTGAAATTGAAATAACCAGGCCCTTGGAAAAAGTAGGAGGGCAGCCTGGGCCAGATCTTATGAACATTAGGGTGACATCAGGAAGCACCAAGAATTTGGGTCACAGGCTGATGAATAAATGAATCTGGGCAACGGATGTTTCCCTCTGAAATAGTCATGAATAAGGTTTTAATATTCGCCATCAGATAGCAATGTGCACCTCGAAACAAACAAACAAAAACAAGCTAAGAAATACTGAGAAATGCAGGTCATTGAGATCTCATTCTACATAAGGACTCTACTCCCTAAAAAATGGGAACATCAGATATTGGAAGTACAGGGGGTCCTCGGTCTACAACCCCAATGGAGCCAAACATTTCTGTTTCTAAGTGAGACAGTTGTTAAGTGAGCTTAGCCCCATTTTACAACTTTTCTTGCCACAGCTGTTGTGCAAATCACTGCAATTACGTTAGTTAACAGTGTTCTTAAATGAATCTGGCTTCCCGCACTGACTTTGTTTATCAGAAGTTCACACAAGGGGATCACATGACCCCAGGACACTGCAACCGACATAAATGTGAGCCAGTTGCCAAGCATCCAAATTTTGATCATGTGACTAGGGGGATGCTGAAACGGACATAAGTGTGAAAAATGGTCCTAAGTCACTTTTTTCCAGTGCTGTTATAACTTAAAAGGAATGGTTGTAAGATGAGGACTACCTGTATAGTCTATGAAGCCATATTCTGTTCCTTTTTTGGAAGAAAATATTCCGCTTAGCTCTGAATGCTGTAGCTTCAGATGTTTTGTGGGTTCATTTGTTTTTACTAAAATATATTTCTTTTTAATCTGACTTTCATAAATAAGCAGAACGTTCCCAAAAGACTGCATCTGATGAACTTCATTAGCTATCCAGAAAACTTTAGTTACTTGCTTAATTACTTACCTTGTAGTAGTCCTATTTTTTGGATGAACAGCAAGATCTGCCTAACCTGGGGTCTGATTTGTGAATAAATATTGAAGAATTGTCTCGTTACTTATTTTCTTTTCATCCAATCTTTCTGTTTCTTATAAACAAAGAAATCTTTCTGAAATAGCTAATAATTCATTAAAGAAATTCACAAGCAATTTCCGATTTCAGCAATGATACTTTCTTTATTGTTTCCTCATGCTTCTGAGTTCCCCAAATCTTTTCCAGAAGGTTTTGCAAATGTCTGGAACATATTTGCCAGGGCAGTACAGCTGTCCATGGAGGGTAAGTTGTGGGGACAATAGGGCAAGAAGACAGCTATGACCATGCAATGCATACCTCCACCCCTTTGTGACTTTGGATCACATTGCAACATATATAAAGGGGCAGGGCTTTAGTTATGCAGTTGTGCCTGGCACTCTGGCCTCATCTAAAATGGCAGCAACTGAAATGGAATCTCTTCTAAAGGAAGATGCTCTTCCATCAGTGAACAAAACCCTACCAGATGTAATCTTTAGTTGGAAACTTGAGACAATGAGAAAAACCATTTAAAAGAGAGTAGCCAATTAAAGAAAAAGAAAAAGAACCTAGTAGAATAAACTCAGACATGAGGGGATAAATAAATAGCAGCAATTTCCACATGGGCGTAGCATAAATCCTGGGCTAGGTTATACTTATCTTAATTTCTAGAAAAAATCTCAGTGTTTTTGAGATGTATTGTATTTGACTTTGAAGGTCTTGCTGCAGACAAGTGATTCTTCATGAGCTATAGTCAAACTATTGTAGATCACAAATGAACCCCCTTATGACTCCATGTGTATGTATAAACACAGATAATACAACCTGACTCACACACCCCATTAAAGCATGTTAGGCTTGATTAAATCACCATTGTGTCCAGAACAACCAGCAACCAGCAACGAAACCAACGATAAGCCATAGTACCCAGTTCTGGTATAAAGGCAGTCCATTTAGTCCCCTTCAAGCATGATTCTAGGTTTTGAAGAAAAAGAACTGTTATGTCCCGAGCCTTGCAAACGGCTCGGGCGTTTGCAGGCAGTCCCGGGCAGGTGCAAAGCTGCCCGGGACCAGACAGGCTGTCGCCAGCGCCGTGCGCATGCGCGGGTGCTGGCGCGGGAAAAGTAACCCATTTACCCGGGAGTTGCCTATATAAGAGGCTGCGAGGCGTTTGGGCGAGGCTGAAGCCATCTTCCTGTAAGCTGAACGCTGAATAAATGAAACTGAGAACTCCAGCTGCTTCTCGTGTCTGTTTTCCCGCCACGGACTCAACACTGGCGACGAGGATGGGATGCCTTGCACTACCTGGAAAGGAAGAAGTGTAAGCTTACCCAAGGAGTCCTGAGCGGCGAAAGAGGAACGGCGTCGACTCGGCAGCTGCCCGCCAATCCGGTGCGCATTCGGGGGTAGGCTGGCTGATAGACCCGTCTCCTGAAGATCCGAAGATGGCGAAAATCGGAAGGCTTTCGGAATTCGACGTCTCACATCCAGAGCGGTGGGAGTCCTACGTATCCAGAATGGAGAACTACTTCAAGGCAAACCAAGTGAGGGAAGATAGCTTGAAGGCGGCCACCCTGCTTTGCGTTTGCGGCCAAGACGCCTTCGAAATCGCAGAAAACCTTGCAGCACCTGTCCCAGTAGAGTCTGTAAGCTACGCAGACCTGAAGAAGCTGCTGAAGGAGCATTTCCATCCCAAGGTGTCCGTTATCTCATGGCGCCACATCTTCGAACAGAGGGATCAACGGTCCGGTGAGTCAGCCAAGGAATACATCACCGCGTTACGGAAGGCCGCCAAGCCCTGCGAGTTCAAGGACCTCGAGGAACGACTGAGGGACCGATTCGTGTGCGGGTTAAGGCATCGAGAGCTACAAAAGAGACTTTTCGCAAAGGAAGAATTATCCTTCCAAGACGCCTTAAGGGAAGTCACCGCAGAAGAAGCAGCAGGCGGCGCCGTCAAAAACATGCGGCCGATCAGAAACAGTGCAGAGGGTGCGTCCGTGCACCAGGAAGACGTCCGACGAAACTCCGAGGAGGATCCGGACGAGGAAGTCGACCGTCTACACCCCGCGAAGGAAGAGAACCAGAAGGGAAGCTCTTCGGCTCCGCTCAAGTGCATCGGCTGTGGAGGTCGCCACAGGAGAACCGACTGCAAGTTCCGCTCCGCTACCTGCCGGGCATGCGGTAAACAAGGGCACATTGCAGCTGTGTGCCTGGGCCGACGAAAGGCACAACCCCAAGAAGAACGCCTGAAGGGTACCAGATTCCCCAGCCAGAATAGGGTAGGTTTTTGCGCTTCGCGAAGAAGCATCTGTAGAACAGGCACACACAAGCCCATGAAGAAAAAGCTGTCACTCAACGTGAAGCTACAAGGGGTTCCATTATCTATGGAACTAGACACAGGGTCTGCCCTGTCCATCATTTCATTGCATACATTTAGGAAGATTTGTTCCAGAAGTGGGTCTAAGGCCAAGTTAAGGCCTTCTGATATTGTATTAACAGATTTTCAGAACTCAAGAGTGTGTGTTAAGGGGGAGGCCACCCTTAACGTGCAATACAAGAGTTTTGAAGGTCCACTAGACTTATTAGTAGTAGGGGGTGAACGAACGAGTCTCATAGGACTCGATTGGTTTGAGGCCCTGGGGATACACGTCACAGGACTCAATAGCTTACAAACACTCGACCTACAGGAAGTCTGCACAGAATTTGCAGATGTTTTCAGCCCCCAGCTGGGCACATTCAAAGGACCACCTGTGTCCTTAAAGCTAGACCCCACTGTCACTCCCATTAGGATTAAAGCAAGAAGGGTCCCTTTTGCTTTAAAAAGTAAGATTGACACTGAACTAGACAAACTAATCCAACAGGGAATCCTAGAACCTGTTGATTCCAGCCCGTGGGAGACCCCCATTGTCACGCCTCTAAAGGCAAATGGGGACATTCGCATTTGTGCTGATTACAAATGCACAATCAATAAGGCATTGCAGCAACATGCCTATCCTGTTCCTGTGGTCAGTCACATCCTGGCCTCTCTCAAGGGGGGGCGTGTTTTTGCAAAGCTTGACCTAGCTCAAGCATATCAACAGCTGCCTGTTGATGATGATGCTGCCATAGCTCAGACCATTGTGACCCACAGGGGAGCCTTTAAAGTAAAAAGGCTACAGTTTGGAGTAAATGTCGCTCCTGGGATTTTCCAAAGCGTAATGGAAAACACACTACGAGGTATACCAGGGGTCTGCCCCTACTTTGACGATGTCTTGATTGCAGGAGACTCCACACACATTCTAGCTGAAAGGCTTAGGGCTGTCCTGTTAAGATTCAGGAAATCAGGCCTCAAGCTCAGAAAAGACAAATGCCAGATTGGGGTGCCTTCTACTGAATTTCTGGGATTCAAAATTGATGCTGCTGGGATTCATCCTGCTGAATCCAAACTAACTGCTATTTTAGAAGCACCCAGGCCAAAGTCCAAGGCCGAACTTCAGGCCTTCTTAGGCCTCCTGAATTTCTACAATTCTTTTCTTCCACATAAGGCTAGTGTAGCTGAGCCTCTTCACAGGCTACTAGACAAACATGCTGTGTGGCTGTGGTCACAAGCACATGAGGCTTGCTTTAAAGAAGTCAAGGCCTTGCTCACTTCTAACAGTGTTCTTGCACATTTCAACGAGTCTCTCCCTGTGTGCATCGCTTGTGATGCGTCCCCCTATGGGGTTGGAGCTGTCCTGAGTCACCTCAGGTCTGATGGAACTCAGGTTCCTATTGCATACTACTCCAGAACACTGTCTTCTGCCGAGCGCAACTACGCTCAGATAGACAGGGAGGCTCTGGCTGTTGTTGCTGGAATTAAAAAATTCCACGATTTTCTATATGGCAGGCATTTCACGGTCTTCACTGACCATAAGCCTCTGCTGGGACTGTTTACCACACGTAAGCAGACTCCCCACATCATTTCCCCTAGAATGCTTAGGTGGTCTATTTTCTTGTCTGCATATGATTTTTCATTACTCCACAAGCCTGGGAAAGAAATGGGCCATGCTGATGGCCTCAGTAGGTTGCCTCTGCCAGTAGTAGAAGCTGACCCCGCGCCAGCTGTCAACATTCTATCAATCCAAGCCTTGCCCGAGCTCCCTCTTAGTGCCAGGGATGTTACCGCTGAAACAGGTACAGATCACACACTTTCACGTGTCCGCTCCTGGGTCCTGTCCGGGTGGCCTGAGCACTGCCCTAGTCCTGAGTTTCAGAGTTTCTGGTCCAAAAGGAACGAACTGTCCCTTTCTCAGGGTTGTCTGCTTTGGGGAAACAGAGTTGTCATTCCCACCTCAATGAGGACTAGGGTCTTAGAATCCCTCCACGAGGGTCATCCTGGCATTGTTCGTATGAAGGCTCTTGCACGCAGCCACTTGTGGTGGCCTGCTTTAGATAAAGATATTGAGGCTAAGGTACACACATGCCACCTGTGCCAACGATCTCGCCCAGAGATGCCCCAAGCTCCTGTGCATAGATGGGAGGAAACACAGTCCCCATGGTCTAGGGTGCACATTGACTACGCTGGGCCCTTTCAGGGCCAGTTCTTCTTGGTCCTTGTTGACAGCCATTCAAAATGGCTTGAGGTTGTGCCTGTCTCATCCACCACCACTGCAAAGACTATTCAGGTACTGAGGGGGATTTTTGCTGCACACGGGCTGCCAGATGTCATTGTGTCCGACAACGGCCCTCAATTCACCTCCTCCGAATTCCAAGCTTTCTTACAGGCAAACCTGATTCGTCATGCCACGTCTGCGCCTTTTCACCCGTCCACCAACGGTATGGCTGAACGCATGGTGCGCATCGCAAAGGACGCCTTGAAGAGACTCACCTACGGGGACTGGCATCACAGGTTGGCTGACTTTCTCCTTTCTTATCGCACCACACCGTCCACTTCTACAGGGAGAAGTCCAGCTGAACTTCGTTGGGGGCGCCAACTTACTACTAGACTTGACCGGTTGCATCCGGACAGACTGCCTTCATCTACCTCACATCCTAGGGCACCTAGACAACTACTTGTGGGTGCCCTGGTTTGGGCTCGCAATTACGGGCCTGGTCATACATGGGTCCCCGCTTCTGTGTCCAGGATCACAGGTCCTCTCTCCTACGAGGTTGCCCTGGACAACGGTCGTGTCCTGCGTCGGCACATCGACCCAACTTCGCTCTAGGCGAGACTTTTCTGCTGAGACTCCTGGGTCTTTTCCAGGGGGGGAGGGGGACCCTTTGGAGCAAAGGGAAGGGCAAGAGCTACTGCCCATCTCCACTGAGGGAGCCACAAACGGCTCGTCCCAAGGTTCTGCAATTGCTCCGAAAAGAAAGTCATGGAGCTCATCCACACAACAGGCACTCACGCCTACTCCAGCCTGGGAGTCACCCCGGGGGCATACTCACTTTCCACACACATCACACAGCACTCCAGCAACGGAGGATACCCGGGGGCATCCCAACAAATCATTCCCCGCAAGAGAGCTGGCACACAATTCCCAAGGTTGGCCTGATCTTACCCCAAATCCTACAGGGGGTCAAACATACACAGAGCTAGTCGAGGAACCAAGTCCCGACTACAACAATCCTAGCACAAATCAGGGAACACCTGAGTTTTGGGAAAGTACAGAAACCCACACGAGCCCGAACACAGAATGGGGTTCAGGGAATGGACAGCCTCCTGACAGGTCTTGGACTGACCTAGGAGTTCTACAGAGACGCCCAGCAGCGGCTATCACTTCAAGGGGCCTGAGGGTCTACAGCTAGGTAGGTCAACCAGGTCACAAAGTAACAGAAGCCCTGGCCTGACGAGCCCGGTGGGCAAGCAAGCAGGCCAGGCATCGGGGCACAGTCCTTGGAAGACACCAGGGCACAATAGAGAGAACAGGCTCACGCCTCCCTCCAGTCAGGGGACTTATGCCAGTAACCCAGA
The DNA here is from genome assembly GCF_016545835.1 of Crotalus tigris. Taxonomy (NCBI): domain Eukaryota; kingdom Metazoa; phylum Chordata; class Lepidosauria; order Squamata; family Viperidae; genus Crotalus; species Crotalus tigris. The sequence continues at coordinate 137,607 of NW_024100077.1, forward strand.
GCTAAGAAGGTCACAGAGAGCAAAGAAATCTCCTAAGTATCTAGAAGATTACATAACATTGCTGGCAAGGCAAAAGCCAGTAATCAGTGGGAGCACTGGGGAGCAAAATGTCATATAAACTAAATGTTGTATGTTGGTAGTAGTTTTAGCCCGGGGGAAAGGGGTGTTATGTCCCGAGCCTTGCAAACGGCTCGGGCGTTTGCAGGCAGTCCCGGGCAGGTGCAAAGCTGCCCGGGACCAGACAGGCTGTCGCCAGCGCCGTGCGCATGCGCGGGTGCTGGCGCGGGAAAAGTAACCCATTTACCCGGGAGTTGCCTATATAAGAGGCTGCGAGGCGTTTGGGCGAGGCTGAAGCCATCTTCCTGTAAGCTGAACGCTGAATAAATGAAACTGAGAACTCCAGCTGCTTCTCGTGTCTGTTTTCCCGCCACGGACTCAACAAGAACAGTATCATGTCTTTATTTAATTTATTCATGTGTGTAACTGACAACTTGTCTTTCTGCCCATAGGATACTCCATGAAGAGGATGTTAGCAATACGTGCATTCATAGAATCAACATAAAGGACTCAAATACCATAAGACTGGTTAACAGCTCTGTTTAAACTACCTCTAGCCAGAAGGTCCTAGCTGAAATGGTCAGTTGAGTCTCTGGCCTGTTTGACATTAGTGGAAGTTTAAAGTTTACTTTTTTGCCTAAAAAAGTAAGGTTCTACATTTAGGCAAGAAAAATCAAATGCACAGGTATAGTATAGGTGGTACCTTGCTCAATAGTAGCAACTGTGAGAGGGATCTTAGAGTCCTAGTGCACAAGCTCTTAAATGTGAGCCAGCAATGTGCTGCAGCTGCCAAAAAGGCCAATACAGTGGGATTAACAGAAGGATAGAATCAAGATCACATATACCACTTTATAATGCCTTGGTAAGGCTACACTTGGAATACTGCATCCAGTTTTGGTTACCACGGTGTAACTCTAGAAAGATGATCAGGGGACTGGAGGCTAAAGCATATAAGGAACTGTTGCTGGAATTGAGTATGTCTAGTTTAATGAAGAGAAGGACGAGGGTGACATGATAGCAGTGTTCCAATATCTCAGGGGCTGCCACAAAGAAGAGAGAGTCAAGCTATTCTCCAAAGCACCTGAAGGCAGGACAAGAAGCATCGGATGGAAACTAACCAATGAGAGAAGCAACCTAGAACTGAGGAGAAACTTCCTGACGGTTAGAACCAGGGCTTTTTTTTGTCATAGAATGCCCAGAATGGAGTTCTGGCACCTTTTTTTTTGGATGGAACCTTGTAGGGTAGGCAAGGCGGGTTGTATGACATGTGTGTGTTCCGGCACCTTTTGTTTTTACAAAAAAAGCACTGGTTAGAACAATTAACCAGTGGAACAACTTGCCTCCAGAAGTGGTGAATGCTCCAACACTGGATGTTTTTAAGAAGAGACTGGACAGCCATTTGTCTGAAATGGTATAGGTTTCCTGCCTGAGCAGGAGATTGGACTAGATGACATCCAAGGCCCCTTCCAACTTTATTATTATTAAAGTTTCTTCCTGGTTATTTATGTTTATTTGCCTTTATATCTCTCATTCCTCTAGTGGCACCTATAAGCAAAGGGGTGAAGCCAAAAAAATAAACCAACATCCTAAACCCCAAATATGCCCAAAAATAATTTTTTCTCTACTTTGGGATCAGCGGACACAGAAATGAGTGTTTGCCTACAGATAAGGTTGAATACGGCTGTAATTTTCAACTCAAGAGTTTTCCAAAGGGGCAGTCACAGATGGAAAAAGCCCTGGTTTCATTTTCTAAAGACAGTATCTTCTTGGCAGTTACAAGAGTATGCAACTATTTTTAGTCTCATTAATTATGTTTTTTAAAGAAGGGGGGGATGGAAGCAACGCCAAAAGAGAGAGGGAGATTTTGTGTATTCGTTTTATTCCTAGAAGTTACTGGGCCATGCGTCAAAGAACAACTCGTAAAGAAATTTAGAACTAACTTTGGATATAGGAAAAAAAGAGCAGCAGGTTAGAAAAGTTCTAAGAAGTAAACTTAAAAGAGCCTTCCTTCATTTTATCTTATATCAGATGAGAAAGCACAGGTTTCCAAAATACTGTTATTCTACCTTACTTCAATTAAAAAAAAAAAAAAACCATGCCTGACTTGACCTATCTAGAAGAGTTGACACAAATTTAGCTTTAATGCTTTCACTTGCTAAGTGTGGAGATGGCTGTCTCCTGACATGTGGCTTTGTACTATATCAAATATTTTTTTTAAAAAAAATGGAGAGCATCACATCATTTAAAAAGAATGTTAGGGAGTTTCCTGATTCCTATGTAATTTTTAAACAGGCCAGTTGAATAATACTTGGAGAAAGTGAAGCCCTTACAAATGAAGACAGTTAGTAGATTGATAGGCAGGGAAATACTTTGCCATAGTATCTGCCTGATCAGCTTAACCTGGCAGGATTGACACATTCTGGATTCCATCGATTAAGCAATGTCATTTGTATGGATTGATGCCCCTTTCTTCTCTTTCGTTCTCCTCATGATTTGTGTTCTTCACCATCGTTGTTCTTTTCCTTTGTGCTGTTTTTGTGCTTTTTGTAACAGTTGTAACTGGGAGTCGAGTAGCATCTACATTTAATTCATTATTGTTGGTCACATAATCCACCAGAGGTTTACACTGAATTTGCCATTTTTGACCACCTATTGAGGCCTTCCCAAGGACCTGAGATAGCCAGGTATTGTTGTTGTTTATTTATTTATTTATTTATTTATTTATTTATTTATTTATTTATTTATTTATTTATATGGCTGCCCATCTTCTAGCCAACTCCAGGCAGCTCCCAATCAAAAGTTAAAACAACATATACAATCATATTAAACTATCAAACTAAACTAAAACAGGGCCCAAGTCAAGCTGCCAATATGCTGTCATCTCATCTTATTGCAGGGAGGGAGAAAACACTGGTTTTCAGTGCTTTAGGAAGGCTAGGGGGATAAAGGCTGCTGAACTTCAGGGGGCAGAGTGTTCCATAGGGCAGGGGCTGCCATGGGAAAAGCATGCTTCCCAGCTCCCATCCGATGGCAATACTTAGGGGAAGGGGATTTTAATAATGTTAAAGGTATTATAGATACCATCTATAGGCACATGGATGCTTGTAGGCACCTCACAGGGCTTCAAGGTTGTGTGTGTGTGTGGGGGGGTGATATATGGTGACAAGTTTGAGGCCATTAATGCATGCAGTTGGATTCCAGATGCATGCGCCCAACTAGCATAGTTAACCGGGAAAGCCACACATTTTGAGTGCAACATTCACTTTGAGTGAGACCATTCACACATGCAGCTGGATTCCAGATGCATGTGTCCAACTAGCATGGTTAACCTGGAAAGCCACATAATTCCTGTCCATGATCTCTACCTATAGATTAAATATTGTTTCTTAAGCAGAGATAACCAGATCCAATCTGCTATTTTTTTTAAAAAAAAAAAAAAACACTAAGGAAAAGCCAAGACAGCAACTGGCAAGCCACATTTTTCATACATGCTCCAATTATAATGGAGATGGTTTTCAAGAAAATGTCTAAGAGCTTATGTGCATATTATTTCTCCCTTCTGGATGTTGAACCAACTGCTCTTTTCTAGGTAGATGTTCAAAAGTGAATAACATTTCGGAAGGTAAAAGAATTTGCAAAAGACCAACCCAAATATGTTCCTGCAATATTCTGCAAGGCTGAAACTCTCCTTGTCTTCCCATAAAGCCCCCCCACACAACTTCCATTTGCTTTTTTCCAAGATTCCTAGCAGCAAATCATCCACACCACAATCCTCTCCTGCTCTCAGCTGAGTAATTCAGCTTTTATTTACCTAGAAGTATTCATTACGATGAAAAGATACTTGCTACAATATTCAGCAGCACCATTGTTGCTCCATATACTATATTAATTGAAGTGATTTGGAACAGAGAAAGAACAAGACTAAGACTCTGGCAGGATTTATAGCAGTGAATAACCCTGGCTTGAATGTGTTCCCCAAATGCTTCTCTATGTTTGTAAAAAAAAGGAAAAAAAAGGAAAGGAAAAAAAGAATAGAGTTTTCTCTCGGAAGAAACAAATCTGCAAATTTGATGGGAGAAAAAAAATATATCAGTGTGGCTCGTGATACACCCTTCGTATTATTTCTGGGAATGCTACAGCTGGCTCGCATAGCCTAGTTAAAATATTATAATTTACTTCACTGCATGCACAGGCGATTTGGAGTCAAAACTGCCACTTACTACATGGATTGAAAAACAATGACTTCCCTGCTACTGGAAACATCAAAGGTACTTTTTGCACTACTCTCTCCCTCAAGGCCTCCTGGGAAAAATCCTGACTCATAATCTTTCCATTGGTTACCAGAATGCTTCCGGGGGGGGTTGGGGCTGAGGGGGGGGGAGAGAGATCAAATTCTGCTACAGTACTTCTGAAAAAAAAATCCTCCACCAGCAGAATGGATTGAAAAATTGAAGCATGACTAAAAAGTACATTCCCCACTAGTCAGTGAATTTTGCTCCCGATTTGTCACTGCCACCTTGGAGAGCGGTGAGTATTAATAATGCATGGGTGCTAGGAATGTATTAGCAACTAACCTTGTGAGGAAAATCAGCTGGGGACTCAGAAGGGCTGCTTAAAAAAAAAAAAGACAAGGCATAAAAGAGGAGGGGAGGGGGATGAAAACAAATCACAACAAACAAACAGTCAGGGCTCTTATTTATTGAGGATAATAGTCAGGTAGGGCGGCAATCATGCATCATCGCGAGCCCAGGATAGGAACCCTACAACAGAGTGATAATTGAGTTCATTGATCAAATTCAGGGAAATCTCTTCTGCCTACTGAGCAAGAGATTTGAGCCCACCTCCTTCTAATTTCGGAAAATCCTGGTATGGCCATTGATACCTCTGTGTGTAAAATTGCCAGTACTTCTGGAAACTTGGTCTCAAGACTTCATATTGTATCCAAGAGTAAAATGGTAAAACTTCTCCCTTGTTGTAAGGACCCACCCCACTTTGCATCTTAAGAAGACAGAACTCTTGGAATAATTCTTCCAACAGGAATCCTTTATTAAGAGAAAATGGTTGCAGGCATGCTAGACAGGACTTGGGGTTCAAGCTCTTCCATTCAAGGTTTTAAGGGGTTCCCCATTAGTCCCACCCAATCAACCCCCCTTCCAGTGATAGTTTCAAGTATCACAATTCCACCCCCTTTCTTCTTTCTTCCGTCTGCATGGGGACTTCAGATAACTACATGAAAGGCAACTAACCTCCTTTGGTATGTTAACGCTTCGAGGTTACAATAAACACACATTCAGCATTCAGCTCTTTGAAGTGTAAAGAAGGAAGTGAGGGCCATAAAGCCCCTTTGTTCTCCCCCTTCTCTCCCTCTTATGGCAGAAGCCAGAGAAGGCAGAATTGGGAGTTTCTATATTTGATAATTTAAAGATGAAATATAATTGGATTCTGACATCCGGCCCCTCTTAACAATACGAGAGATCCACCTGAAGAAAACACAAGTATAAAATTTAGTCAGGCTTGTTAGGATACTCTGTGTGAAACTTCTTCAATAGCTTCGGGGCTCTGACATGACGTTTATGGACCCACTCATTTTGTGAGGGAGGTAGGTGTGTCCAGGCAACTAGGTACTGAGTTGCCCCATGATATCTCCTAGAATCAAGGATTTCCTTTATTTCGAAGTGTTGTTCACCCTCCACCATGAGTGGAGGTGGGGGTGGGGGGATTTTTGGCCGTAGATGTGACTGATGCTCTCTTTTCAGCAAGCTGCAATGAAAAATTGGGTGTATTTGCCTGAGATTTTTGGGTAATTCTAATTCTACTGTTACTGTATTTATGATTCTTTTAATTGGAAAAGGTCCTATGTATTTTGGTCCAAGTTTTTTACAGGGCTGTAGGGACTTTAGGTATTTTGTAGATAAGTACACCATTTCTCCTATAATGAATGTAGGCTCAACCCTTTTTTTAACGGCTTGTGCTTTGTATGCCCACCTAGCTTCATCTAGTGATTTTCTGACTATTGGCCAGGTGTTTTGTAGGTTTTCCATCCATTCTTTCAGTGAAGGGATCGTTGGTTCTTTTGGGGTTAACTCTGGCATAGGGTTGAAACTTTGGCCGTTGTCTATTTGAAAAGGAGTGTAGCCTGTGCTGGAGTGGACTGCATTATTGTAGGCAACTTCTGCAAAAGGAAGTAAGTCCGTCCAATCACTCTGTTGGAAATTTAAAAAACATCTCAAATATTGCTCAAGTACCGACTGGCAGCGTTCCGCTTGTCCATCTGTCTGAGGGTGATGGCTAGATGTCAGTCCCTGAGTGGTCCCGAAGAGGGATAAAAATTCCTTCCAAAATGTAGACGTAAATTGCACTCCCCTATCAGAGATGATGCGTTGGGGTGCCCCGTGCAATCTGTAAATGTGCTGGATAAAAAGTTTTGCTAAGGCCTTTGCAGTGGGAATTTTTTGGCAAGGGATAAAGTGCACCTTTTTGGAAAATAGGTCCGTGACTGTCCAGATAACAGTATTCCCATTGCTTTCAGGCAATTCCACTATAAAATCCATGGCTATTTCCCTCCAGGGGGCTGAGGGACTTGCCACTGGTTGTAACAGCCCTGGCGATTTCCCTTGCAAACTCTTTGCTGATGCACAGGTTGGGCAGCTGGCAACATAACTTTCTATGTCCTTTTTTATTGATGGCCACCAAAATTGCCGTTTAATTAAGTGTAAAGTTTTTACAAATCCAAAATGCCCTGCTTATTTTGTGTCATGGCAAAGTTGCATGAAAGTTAGTCTTTGAGTTGTTGGTATATATAACTTTTCCCCTACCCAAGGCAATCCGTCTCTCATTGTGCACACATGTTTGTTTTTCTGGAACCAGTCATCTGTTTCCAAACTTTTTCTGAATTCAATCCCAGTTTGGCTGTCCAGTTGTGGTTTTATTTTGGCTTGGGTTCTTGTGGTTACTGGCGCTGCCAGTTGTGATTCTGCCATTATTGGTCTAGAGTCTGTGGTTCGTGCGCTGTTATATTGGGGCATGCGATATAGTGCATCTGCCAGGAAGTTCTTTCTTCCTGGTAAATGTTTGAGCTTAAATTGGAATTGGTGAAAATGCTGGGACCAGCGGGCTTGTTTGGGATTGAGTTTCCTGGGAGTGTTCAGGGCTTCTAAATTTTTGTGATCAGTCCATACCTGGAAGGGGATTTTGTTGCCTTCCAGGAACTGTCGCCACGTGAGTAATGCCCAACGTATCCCATAAGCCTCCTTCTCACATACGGGCCAGCGCTGTTCTGTTTCCGTGAGTTTCTTAGATGTATATTCACAGGGTTGCAATACTGCATCATCATTTCTTGTAATAGCACAGCCCCCACCTCTGCCACAATCACTTGCAATCTGCCTGTATTATATGAAGGGCTTGTCCGATATCTGGTGCCTTAGTACTCGTGGTTCGGCGAGAAAAATTCTCCTAGTCTCTCAAACGCTGCTTGCACTCCATTGTCCATTTTGTGGCTGGCTAGTTTTACGAGATGTTCCCTTCGTTTTATAAGTTGGTGAGGGGCAAGGCTATCTGGGCAAATGAGGGGATGAAGTGGCGGTAAAAGTTTGCAAAGCCTAGGAAACTTTGTGGTTGCTTTCTTGTGCGGGGTGGTGCCCAATCTAATACTGCTCTGACCTTCTCTGGGTCCATTTCAATGCCCTGGGGGGATATGCGATAACCTAGGTAGTCTATCCTTTTCTGGTGGAATTCGCATTTTGAGAGTTTGGCATATAGGTGGGCGGCTCGCAGCTTCTTTAAAAACCGCTCTGACA